>NW_027656324.1:0-104674 GCF_964235325.1 Thermobia domestica | reverse complement strand
CGTGGCGCTCCATTCGGTAGAAGAAAGCTACCCATAGGGCTTTAGGAAGATGATTCAAGAATTAACGGACTGAAGCACTATGCCCTGATAAAGTGTATGCAGAAAGTAATGAGTCTTGCCACCGCGTGGCGCTAAATTCACAAGAACCAACCTACCCGGAGGGATTGTGTTTTACTCAGTGGTCGAATTCCTGAGTCATCAAAACTTTGATACGAAGAGAGAGAGAGGGATTTTGGTGGATGATCCAAACAATTAACGCACTGAAGCTCTATGCCCTCATAAACTGTATGTGTCCTGAAAGTTTTGATACTCGCCGCTACATGGCGCTCCATTCGCTAGAAGCAGCTTCCCGGAGGGATTGTGGTGGATGATACAAACTATTAACGCACTGAAGCACTATGCGCACATACAGTATTTGTCCAGAAAGTAATAAAACTCGCCGCTGCGTGGCGCTCTATTCGCTAGAAGCCAGCTACCCGAAGGGATTGTGGTAGATGATCCACAGAATTAACGTACTGAAGAACTATGCCCTCATATAGTGTAAGCAAAAAAGTAATGAGAATCTCCGCCGCGTGGCGCTCCATTCGCTAGAAGCAAGCTACCCGAAGGGATTTTCGTGGATGATCCAAACAATTAACGCATTGAAGCACGATGCTAACACACAGTATGTGTCTAGAAAGTAATGAGACTCGCCGCTGCGAGGTGCTCCATAAGCTAGGATCAAGCTAACTGAAGGATTGTGGTAGATGATCCAAAGAATTAACGCACTGAAGAACTATGCCATCATAAAGTGTATGCAGAAAACAAATGAGACTTGCCACCGCGTGGAGCTGCATTCCCTAGAACCCAGCTACCCAGAGGGATTGTGGTAGATGATCAAAAGAATAGGCACTGAAGAACTATGCCCTCATAAAATAGAAGCAGAAAGAAATGAGAATAGCCGCCGAGTGGCGCTCCTTACGGTAGAAACAAGCTACCCGGAGGGATTCTGGTGGAAGATCCAAACAATTAACGCACTGAAGTACTTTGCTCACACAGAGTTTGTGTCGAGAAAGTAATGAGTTTTGCCGCTGCGTGGCACTTCATTCGTTAGAAGCAACATACGCGGAGGTATTCTGATGGAAGATCCGAACAATTAACGCACCGAAGCTCTATGCACACAGTATGTCTCCAGAAAGTAATGAGACTCGCCGCAGCGTTGCGCTCCATTCGCTAGAAACAAGCTACTCGAGGGATTCTGGTCGAAGATCCAAACAATTAACGCACTGAAGCACTATGCCATCATAAATTGTATGCAGAAAGTAACGAGACTTGCCACCGCGTGGCGCTCAATTAGCTGGAAGCAAGCTACCCGGAGGGATTGTGGTGGATGATCAAAAAAATTGACGCACTGAAGAACTATGCTCACACAAAGTATGTGTCTAGAAAAGTAATGAGACTCGCCGCTCCGTGGCGCTACATTCGCTACAATCAAACTACCCGGAGGGATTGAGGCGGATGATCCAAACTATTAACGCAGTAAAGCACTATGCTCACACACAGTATGTGTTTAGAAAGTAATGAGACTCGCCGCTGCGTGGCGCTCCATTCGCTAGAAGAAAGCTACCCATAGGGCTTTAGGTAGATGATTCCAAGAATTAACGGACTGAAGCAGTATGCCCTGATAAATTGTATGCAGAAAGTAAAGAGACTTGCCACCGCGTGGAGTTCCTTTCGCTAGAAGCAAGCTATCTGGAGGGATTGGGGTGGATGATCAAAACAATTAACTCACTGAAGCACTATGCCCTCATAAAGTGTATGCAGAAAGTAATGATATTCGGCGCCGTGTGGCGCTCCATTCGCTAGAAGCAAGCTAACGGAAGGATTGCGGTGGATGATCCAAACAATTAACGCACTGGAGCACTATGCCCTCATATAGTTTATGCAGAAACTAGCGAGACTTTAAAGCGCGTGGCGCTCCATTCGCTAGAAGCAAGCTACCCGGAGAAATTGTTCTGGATGATCCATACAATTAACGCACTTATGCACTATGCTCTCACACGGTATGTGTCCACAAAGTAATGATACTCGGCACCACGTGGCGCTCCATTCGCTAGAAGCAAGCTATCCGGAGGGATTGTGGTGGATGATTCAAACTGTTAACGCACTGAAGCACTATGCACTCACACAGTATGTGTCCAGAAAGTAATGAGACTCGCCCCTGCGTGGCGCCAAATTCGCTACAACCAAGCTACCGGAGTAATTGAGGCGGATAAACCAAACAATTAACGCAGTGAAGCACTATGCTCACACACAGTATGTGTACGGAAAGTAATGAGACTCGGCATTGCGTGGCGCTCCATTCGCTAGAAGCAAGCTTCCCGGAGAAATTGTTCTGGATGATCCATACAATTAACGCACTGATGCATTATATTCTCACACTGTATGTGTCCACAAAATAATGATACTCGCCACTACGTGGCGCTCCATTCGCTAGAAGCAAGCTACCCGGAGGGATATTTCTGGATGATTCATATAATTAACGCACTGAGGCAGTATGCTAATACACTGTATGTGTCCAAAAAGTAATGAGATTCGCCGCTGCATGGCGCTCCATTCGGTAGAAGCAAGCTACCCGGAGGGATTATGGTGAATGATCCAAAGAACGCACTGAAGCTCTGTGCCCTCATATTGTGTAAGCAGAAAGTATTGAGACTCGCCGCTACGTGGCGCTACATTCGCTACAAGCAAGCTACCCGGAAGGATTGAGGCGGATGATCCGAACAATTAACGCAGTGAAGCACTATGCTCACTCACAGTATGTGTTTAGAAAGTAATGAGACTCGCCGCTGCGTGGCACTCCATTCGCTAGAAGAAAGGTACCCATAGGGAAATATGTAGATGATCCCAAGAATTAACGCTCTGAAGCACTATGCCCTGATAAAGTGTATGCAGAAAGTAATGAGACTTGCTAGTTCGTGGCGCTCCATTCGCTTGAAGCAAGCTACCCGAAGGGATTGTGGTAGATGATCCAAAGAATTAACGCACTGAAGAACTATGCCCTCATAAAGTGTAAGCTGAAAGTAATGAGAATCTCCGCCGCGTGGCGCTCCATACGCTAGAAAAAAGCTAAAGGTCGCGATGAGGTGGATGAGCCAAACCATTAACGTACTGAAGCACTAAGCCCTCATAAAATGTATGCAGAAAGTAATGATACTCGGTGCCGCGTCACGTTCCATTCGCTAGAAGCAAGCTTCCCGAGGGATTGTGGTGGATGATCCAAACATTTTTTTTATAAGCCTCCACTTCCCCCTGCCATGACCGATTTCTTACGGTCTTATTATAGGGCAGTCGCAACTTGCCTCTGCCTTTTTTTTCCCCTCATATACTCTTTTATTTCAGTTTTTCTCTCTCTGCTATTCGGCTTTTGTCATCGACAGATTTGAGGTGAGGCTCTGTTTTATGGCATGGTACCTAATTATATAAACTATGCCTTATTTTCTTCTTTTTTTAAAATTACTATTTATATTTATTACAATTATTATTATTTTTTTTTTTACAAAAGTACTTACACAGACGATCACAGACATAGAACCTGAAAAGAGACAGAGCTGAAAAGATACTAAAAATAAAAAATGATTAATATAATATATAAAAGTGATAGTTATGATAGTAAAAACACAAAAATTTCCTTCTCGTTTATTAGGAAATCGGTACTTCAGACTTCTTCTTGTTTGTTAGGAAATAGGTACTCCAGATTTCCCAAACATTTTCTCATTTTAACTTATCTTTATTGTTTATTTACTTTTTATCTAGATTTGAATTTTGCCTCTTGATAGAACACAAACACTACACATTCTGCACTACAACACTACACTAACACTAAAACACTAAGCAGATAAAGTGTTTAGCTCTTGGCTTCCTCAGAGCTGATTGTTTTATTTGATATCAAATCTATTTAATTTTATTTTTATTTTTAGTGTATCACACAAAATTTATCTTCTTCTTCTTTCTTCTCGTCTTTCTTTCCAAAGGTTTTCCAAAACATGCCTTGCCAGAGTACTAAATTTTTCTAGTTTATGTTCTTCTTCTATGAACGTTTTTATGCTATTTTCTTTCAGTTCATTCCTTATTTCTTTTATTGTATTGTTTGTTATATATCTGTCGCAAGACCAGAAAATATGTTCCGGAGTGTGAAGATCGCCACAAAAGCATTTATCATCGTTTTGTAAGTTTAGTCTTTTAAAATGTGTTTTAAATGGTCCATGTCCTGATATATATTCTATCACATCTTTACTTATATTTTTCATCCTTTCTCTTGTTTTTAAATCTGGTATAATATTTCTAGTCCTGGCAATTTTTCTGGAATTTTTCCATTCTTCTTCCCATTTTGTTCGAATGATTCTTTCAATATCGTCATCGCAGCTTGGTATTTCTCCTGTGATTTCTAATATCTTCGTCATTTCTTTATTTTGGATCCAAGTCTTGATACATTTTCTTAATATTTCTAGATGTATCGGTTCTTCATATGTAAGTAATTGCAGTACTTCGGCTGGGATTGTCTTCATTATGTTGTTTACCCTTATTAAAATAAGTCTCTGTACTCTTGTCAATGTTTCTTTTAGTTTAATGTTCATAAAAATTCGGTGTCCCCATATGCCCACGCAGTACTGTAAGATTGCCATTAAAATTGTCTTGTTATATAATTTGAAAATCTTCTTGTCCAATCTAAAGTCCTTTGTTGCAACTGTTAGTAATTTGTTGGCTACCTTTTTTGCTTTTTCTGTTATTTCTGTTATATGTTTATGAAAGTTTAATTTTTTATCGATCCATACTCCAAGATATTTGAATTCATTTACGTGTTCAATTTTTTTATCATTAATTTTTATTATTGGATCCCTCTTTAAGATTTGACCAAAGACCGTGTATTTAGTTTTACTTGCTGATAAATTTAACTTATTTTCTTTGCACCAATTATCTAATTCTGTTAATACTATTTTCCCTTTTGTTTCTATTTCATTTCTTGATGATGCTGAAAATACAACTGCCAGATCATCAGCATAACCCACAACACCGATTGTTTCTTGCATATTATTTAAGTGATTTAAACATGGCTGTAGTGTAACATCTTACATTAAGGGTCCGAGTATCGAGCCTTGTGGGCAGCCTTTTGTGCTTATTGTTTTAATGGTTTCTCCCGGTGTTTGTATTTGTATTTGTCTTCCGCTACAGTAATCTAACATTATATTATACAGTGTTTTACTGATGTTCATTTTCTTTAATTCGTTGAAGAAAGCTGGCCACCATAAATTATCAAATGCTCCACTTATGTCAGCGTAAATCACTACTTGATATTTTTCTACTTTTCCCTCTTCTATCAGGTCTATCATTCTTTCAATAGCTGTTTCTGTGTTTTTTTCCTTTCCTAAAACCATATTGTAATAAGTCATTTTCTAAAACTCTCGTCCGATTAATCCTTTCTGTTATTGTTCTTTCAAACAGTTTGCTTATAATATTTAGTAAACATATAGGTCTATAGGATTTCGGATCGTCATCTTTTTTATCGTCAGATTTCTTAAAAATTACTAAGTTAGCCTGTTTCCATCTTCTGGGTATTTGTCCTTTTTTAAAACATAGATTAAACAGCTTTGACAAGTATGGAGCCCATTTATCCGCGTTTTTCTTATAAATTTCTGGTTTTATGCAGTCTGGACCTGGTGCCTTTTTATTTTTTAATCTTTTAATGTGATTTATTATTTCTTCATTCTTAACTTCTTCATTTTTATCTTTTATTGGAGTCACCGTCATTAAATTTCGTAGTTGTGTCTGTGTTTCATTGTCTTCCCGCTGATCGTCTTTTGGCAGCAAGATGTTCATCAGGTATTCCACTGTTTCTTTCCAGTTTTTTGTGTACGTCCCGTCCTGTTTTCTGAAGGTTGAAAGAGTGGTAGGTGTTTTTACTTTTTTGCTTATTATTTTATAAGGCTCTCCCCACGGATCTATATTCAGATTTTTTTCGATATAAGATTGCCAGCTTCTTTTCTTACTTTCTGTTATTTTATTTTGATAGTTTTGTTTTAAATTTCTGTACTTGTTTAACCTTCTTTCTCTTAGATTATTATCTATAGTATTTTGGTATAATTTTCTCGCTTTTCTTGTCTTCCTCTTTAAATTTTGTAATTCATTTGTCCAAAATGTATTATTATTTATTTCTAATGTAGTTGTTGTTTTAGTTTTAGTTGATTTTTTTATTGCACTCTTTGTTGCTTCCTCTATCTGTTGGCCAAGTTGATCTAGGTTGCTCCCATCTTCTATTTTTGGTAATTTTATTTTGTTCGAAAATTTTTCCCAATTTATTTTATCTGGGTTATATAGAAATCTTTCCTCTCCCTTGTTTGTGACTATTTCTTGAGTTTTTGTTTTTATTATGTCGAAGATTATTATATTGTGGTCACTTTCAGTGGACGCATCTAAAACTTTCCAATTTTTTATTAGGCTGTGCATCTTCGTTGATGCTATTGTTAGATCAATATTTGACTCTCCTTGACTGCTTCTATAAGTGGGAGGATTTCCTTCTTCGTTGATTATTGTTAAATTATTGTTCATTATTAGATCTTCCACTCTTTCTCCTCTTTTATCTGTTCTATTACTATGCCATAAATTTGATTTTGCATTCGAGTCCATGCATATTAAAATACTGTCTCCCTGGTAGATCTGACAGAAGTCATCGATATTGTTTAAAAAGGGTTCTATATCCATGCTATATTGGCAGTAACAGTTTACTAGTTTGAAATTTCCTAAAGTAGACCTTAACTCTAAACACACAGTCCAATTATCTCCGAATTGCGTAATATTTAATATCTTTATATTTTTGTTCCTATTTATAACTGCTGCCTGTGGTTTTTCAGCTGTATTGTATAAATTATGGTCTCCTCCTGTGTGACTTTTAGATACAATTGTTTCCCATGTTCCCATGTTTGTTAATTTTTTGTTTCTTGTATATGGTTCTTGAAGGATAATCAAATCTGCTTCCACTTTTTCTGCCAAATCTTTGATTTCATCCATTACTGTTTTGCTTCCCTTTGCATTTAGTTGAATGACTGTTATTTTTTCTTCTTTAGCTTGGTTATTCATTTTGTTAATATGAGTTTGTCATAGTTCAAAGATTTTGTTGTTATTTTACTATTTTCTTCTATTAAAAGTCAATTCTTGCTATTGTTCTCTCATATAACAATTTGTAAGTTGCACAGTCTTGATCGTTTTTTGCACTACATTGTTTTTTTCCTTTTTGTGCCAGGGATGCATACTTTCTGTTTATCCTTGTTAGGACAATTTGTCCGGTCATGATTTTCTCCACAGTGGTTACAGACTCTTCTCTCCTCTTTACAGTACTTACTTATGTGTAGGTAGTCACAGCACACCGAACACTTGGGAATAGTTATAAAATCTTTTATTGCATGGGCCTCATACATGAGGTATACCCTGCCATTTTGTAGTAGCCTTCTTCTAATTCTAGAGGTGACTTCTATGACTAAATGACATTTTGTTTGATTTTTGGGTCCAGTTCGAAACCTTGGTTTTATTTCACTTTGTACTTCTCCTGTTTCTTCTTTTTCGAAGTTTTGTTCTATGAGTGTCTCTATTATTTCTTCATCTTTGAAATCAGATGGAACACTGTATATAATGAGTAATGGTTTTTTCTTCTTGGGTTGTTCTACCATTACCATTTCCTGAAGTTTCTTGTTCCTTATTATTTTTTTCATGTCTTCTTCGGTAGCAGTCTCTACAATTACTGTGTTCTTCATTTTCCTTAATGATGTAATTTTTATTTTCTCCTATGCCGGGTTTACATTTGAACAGAATTTTCGGTGTACTTCCGTTACATTTTCGTTGTTTTTTCCTTTCAGAAATATTGTGGGCTTCTGCTTTGTTATTACTTGTTGCACCACCTGTGCTCTTTTGCTAGTCAGTCCTGTATTTTGTGCTCCCGAAAGAACTGAGGAATATGTTGGTTTGTTTTCTACTTGTTTTCCGTTTTCGGCTTTTAATTTTGCAATTTCGGTCTTCAGTCTTTCATTTTCTTGCTTCAATTTTTCGTTTTCCATTTTCAGATGCTCGTTTTTGCCTAGAGTTTTTGATTGTTGAATGAGCCATTTTGTTAGCTCCTTCTTTATGCTTTTTGCAATAGCACCACTAGCCTTGCTCCTTTTTACTGCGTTGTCCACAAATTCTAAAGCAGATTCATACGTCTGTGATATATCTCCCAATGACCCCTCCTCCTGATATTTGTCCTTTTCTCTCGCTAATTCTTGCTCGTCGGCAGATAATATTTCCTCATCTTCCTTTTTCTTTATACTTTTATTTTGATTTGAATTTACACTTTGGTACATTAAATGTCCTTGTTCCTGTTCCAGTCTATCAAGCATATCGTCATACGAGCCACTTGAATATCGCGGTAGTCTATCCATTTTATTTAATTTGTATTTCTTAGTTCTGGGGGGATCCCGCCCCCTGTTTATGTTCCAAAGTTCTTATCTGTTTTGCATTTACAAGTCAGTGGAGAAAGAAAACAAAGAAAGCTATAAAGTCCACTTACCTTGTTATGTTGATGTTTAAGTCAGCCAGAAATGTCACTATATGCACACGTGATCTTTTACTATTGTTTACTACAACACATGATACAGGATGAGTTTCCGCGGGAGAAATTCACGCACACTTAGGTCACTCACAGTTCATTTACACTTTGTCACTTCCTATGTTCGCACAAAATGCAAGCTTGCAAATATTTCTTCTTCCTCTTCAGTCGCCACGTCTTAGGTTTTTAACATTTAAAAGTTGCCATGTAATACACTAAAAACACTAGATATTTTACTAATATGTCCGTAAGTTTCTAAAACTTCTAACATCTATTTTCGCACACCTTGACGTTATACCTTTACGCGTCCACAGACAAGCGGCTACTTTCCAGCTCAGTCTGCAAACCGTACGTTTTACCGTATTTTGCCG
Organism: Thermobia domestica; assembly: GCF_964235325.1. Taxonomy (NCBI): domain Eukaryota; kingdom Metazoa; phylum Arthropoda; class Insecta; order Zygentoma; family Lepismatidae; genus Thermobia; species Thermobia domestica. Next base: position 95,689 of record NW_027656324.1, on the reverse strand, counting down.
GAGCGACACACACACACGTCCACTCACGCTCACATATACAGTTTGGATCCAAACAATTAACGCAATGAAGCACTATACCCCCATAAAGTGTATGCAGAAAGTAATGAGACTCGCCGCTACGTGGCGCTCCAATCGCTAGAAGCAAGCTGCCTCGAGGGATTGTGGTGGATGATGCAAACAATTAACACACTGAAGCACTATGCTCACAAACACTATGTGTCCAAAAAGTAATGAGACTCGCCGCTGCGTGGCGCTCTATTCGCTAGAAGCAAGCTACCCGGAGGAATTCTGGTGGATGATCCAAGCAATTAACGCACTGAAGCACTATGCAGTCATAAAGTGTACGCAGAAAATAATGAGAATTTCCACCGCGTGGCGCCCCATTCGCTTCAAGAAAGCTACCCGAAGGGATTGTGGTGGATGATCCAAACAATTAACGCACTGAAGTTCTATGCCCTCATATTCTGTAAGCAGAAAGTAATGAGACTCGCCCCTCCGTGCAACTACATTCGCTACAAGCAAGCTACCTGGAGAGATTGAGGCGGATGATCCAAACAACTAACGCTGTGAAGCACTATGCTCACACACAGTATGTGTTAAGAAATAATGAGACTCGCCGCTGCGTGGCGCTCCATTCGCTAAAAGAAAACTACCCATCGGGGTTTAGGTAAATGATCCCAAGAATTAACGCACTGAAGCACTATGCTCTGATAAATTGTATGCAGAAAGTAATGAGACTTGCTAGCGCGTGGCGCTCCATTGGCTTGAATCAGGCTACCCGGAGGGATTGTGGTGGATGATCCAAACAACGCATTGAAGCTCAATGCCCTCATATTGTGTAACGAGAAAGTAATGAGACTCGCCGCTCCGTGGCGGTACATTCGCTACAAACAAGCTACCCGGAGGGATTGAGGCGGATGATCCAAACAATTAACGCAGTGAAGCACTATGCTCACACACAGTTCGTGTTTAGAATGTAATGAGACTCGCCGCTGCGTGGCGCTCCATTCGCTAGAAGAAAGCTACCCATAGGGAATTATGTAGATGATCCAAAGAATTAACGCACTGAAGCACTATGCCCTCATAAAGTGCAAGCAGAAAGTAATGAGACTCGCCGCTGCGTGGCGCTCCATTCGCTAGAAGAAAGCTACCCATAGGGAATTATGAAGATGATCCAAAGAATTAACGCACTGAAGCACTATGCCCTCATAAAGTGCAAGCAGAAAATAATGAGACTTGCTAGGGCGAGGCGCTCCATTCGCTAGGATCAAGCAAACCGGACGGATTGTGATGGATGATCCAAACAATTAACGCACTCAAGCACTATGCTCACACACAGTATGTGTCCAGAAAGTAATAATACTCGTCGCTGCGTGGTGCTCCATTCGCTAAAACCAAGCTACCCGGAGGGATTGTCGTAGATGATTTAAAGAATTAACGCACTGAAGAACTATGCCCTCATAAAATGTAAGCAGAAAGAAATGAGAATAGCCGCCGCGTGGCGCTCTGTTCGCTACAAACAAGCTACCCGGAGGGATTCTGGTGGAATATCCAAAAAATTAACGCACTGAAGCACTTTGCTTACACACAGAATGTATCGAGAAAGTAATGAGTCTTGCCGCTGCGTGGCACTCCATTCGCTAGCAGCAAGATACGCGGAGGTATTCTGATGGATGATCGAAACAATTAACGCACTGAAGCACTATGCTCACACAGTATGTCTCCAGAAAGTAATTACTTTCGCCGCTGCGTTGTGCTCCAATCGCTAGAAACAAGCTACCCGGAGGGATTCTGGTGGATGATCCAAACAATTATCGCGCTGAAGCACTATGCCATCATAAATTGTATGCAGAAAGTAATGAGACTTGCCACGGCGTGGCGCTCCATTCGCTAGATCCAAGCTACCGGGAGGGATTCTGGTAGATGATCCAAACAATTAACACACTGAAGCTCTTTGCTCACACACAGTATGTGTCCAGAAAGTAATAAGATTCGCCTCTGCGTGGCGCTCCATTCGCTAGAAGCAAACTACCCGGAGGGATTGTGGTGGATGATCTATAGAATTAACGCACTGAAGTACTTTTGATCACACAGAGTATGTGTCAAGAAAGTAATAAGACTCGCCGCTGCGTGGCGCTCCATTCGCTAAAAGCAAGCTACCCGGAGTGATTGTGGTGGATGATCCAAACAATTAACCCACTGAAGCTCTATGCCCTCATATTGTGTAAGCAGAAAATAATGAAACTCGCCACTGCGTGGCGCTCCATTCGCTAAAAAAAGCTTCCTGGTGGGATTCTGGTCGATGATCCAAACCATTGACGCACTGAAGCACTATGCCCTCATAAAGTGAAAGCAGAAAATAATTAGATTCGCCGCTGCGTTGCGCTCCACTCGCTAGAGACAAGCTACCCGGAGGGATTCCGGTGGAAGATCCATACAATTAACGCACTGAAGCACTATGCCATCATAAATTGTAAGCAGAAAGTAACGAGACTTGCCACCGCTTGGCGCTCTATTCGCTACATACAAGCTACCGGGAGGGATTCTGGTAGATGATCCAAACAATTAAAAAAACTGAAGCTCTTTGCTCACACACAGTATGTGTCCAGAAAGTAATTAGATTCTCCTCTGCGTGGCGCTCCATTCGCTAGAAGCAAACTACCCGGAGGGATTGTGGTGGATGATCCATAGAAGTAACGCCCTGAAGCACTATGATCACACTGAGTATGTTTCAAGAAAGTAATAAGACTCGCCGCAGCGTGGCGCTCCATTCGCTAGAAGCAAGCTACCCGGAGGGATTGTGGTGGATGATCCAAACAATTAACGCACTGGAACTCTATGCCCTCATATTGTGTAAGCAGAAAGTAATGAGACTCGCCACTGCGTGACGCTCAATTCGCTAAAAAAAAGCTTCCTTGAGGGATTCTGGTGGATGATCCAAACAATTAACGCACTGAAGTTCTATGTACTCATATTGTGTAGGCACAAAGTAATGAGACTCGCCGCTCCGTGGCGCTACATTCGCTACAAGCAAGCTAACCGAAGGGATTGAGGCGGATGATCCAAACAATTAATGCACTGAAGCACTATGCTCACACACAGTATGTGTTTAGAAAGTAATGAGACTCGCCGCTGCGAGGCGCTCCATTCGCTAGGATCAAGCTAACCGGAGGAATTGTGATGGATGATCCAAACAATTAACGCAGTGAAGCACTATGCTCACACACAGTATGTGTCCAGAAAGTAATAAGACTCGTCGCTGCGTGGCGCTATATTCGCTAGAATCAAGCTATCCGGAGGGATTGTGTTGGATGATCCAGAAAATTAACGCACTGAAGCACTATGCCCTGATAAAGTGTATGCAGAAATTAATGAGACTTGTTAGCGCGTGGCGCTCCATTCGCTAAAAAAAAAGCTTCCTGGAGGGATTGTGGTGGATGATCCAAATAATTAACGCACTGGAGCATTATGCCCTCATAAAGTGTACGCTGAAAATAATGAGACTTTCCACCGCGTGGCGCTCCATTCGCTTGAAGCAAGCTACCCGAAGGGAGTGTGGTGGATGATCGAAACAATTAACGCACTGAAGTTCTATGCCGTCATATTGTGTAAGCAGAAAGTAATGAGACACGCCGCTCCGTGGCGCTACATTCGCTACAAGGAAGCTACCCGGAGGGATTGAGGCGGATGATCCAAACAATTAACGCCGTGAAGCACTATGCTCACACACAGTATGTGTTTAGAAAGTAAAGAGACTCGCTGCTGCGTGGCGCTCCATTCGCTAAAAGAAAACTACCCATAGGAATTTAGGTAGATGATCGCAAGAATTAACGCACTGAAGCACTATGCCCTGATAAAGTGTATGCAGAAAGTAATGAGACTTGCTAGCGCGTGGCGCTCCATTCGCTTGAAGCAAGCTACCCGGAGGGATTGTGGTGGATGATCCAAACAACGCACCGAAGGTCTATGCAATCATATTGTGTGAGCAGAAAGCAATGAAACTCGCCGCTCCGTGGCGCTACATTCGCTACAAGCAAGCTACCCGGAGAGATTGAGGCGAATGATCCAAACAATTAACGCAGTGAAGCGCTACGCTCACACACAGTATGTTTTTTTTCTTTTTTTTATTTACTCCACTACCCCTGCCGTTGCCTATAATCAGGTCTTAATGGCAGACGCATCTGCCCCTAACTTTGGTAAATCTCTTTCTTATTTTTGTCATCTCTCTCTCTTTTCGTTCTTGTATATCCCTAACGGTGGGAGTGGTTCTATTTTTTAGCCTGTTTCCTAATATTTAAAACAGGCTTATTAATTATTATATTTTTTAATAATCTTCTTTATTCTGAAATGAAATATTTTTATTATTATACATTATAAAGATGAAAACACATATTACAATGAACACGCAAGACAAACACAAGACAACACATAGTACACATAGCTTGATGACTCTCGCTGGTAGCCAATAACTCAATGTTGAATCCCATTCAATTCATAACATGGTTTTACCTGTATAAGCGAGTGAGCTCTATGGTGGTTTCTCATTTAATAAAATCTTGGTTATTTTTGTAAACAATTAAAATTTGGTTTCACCTGTTAAAATGATAGATTTTTCACCTGTTTTACTATCTAAAATTATGTGACTATTTTTGGTCGTGAAGTAAAATTTTGGTTTTCACCTGTTAAATTATTTTCCACCTGTATGACTATTTGTAAAATGTGTAACTATTATTAAATTTAAAATAAAACTCTTGGTATCCACCTGTTAGTTGATAAAAATTTTCCACCTGTATGAGCTACCCTCCTTCATACTAACACCAAAACACCAAAATTATACAAATTTGGTTCTACGGTCCTCCGTACATTCCATGATCTATTCCCGGTCCTCCGAGTCCGATTGAATTATATGATAAAATTGCACGATGTCAACTAATTAACACGACACAATATAACACTACACAACACCCTACACTACAGCACACAAAAACTCACACAAACCACATTAAAATAGTATAGTTCCATTATATGATGATTTGTTTATTGATATTATATTACAAATCGTTGAACCGTTCCATTTATAGGGACTAATTTTGTTACGTTTCCTAAGTTTCTTCCTCATCTGTTTTGTCTTCGTCTGGCTAAATCCAATCCAATTTGTACTCGATTGATCTCTAAAATCTTTGAACATAGTCTATTGAAATTCTGTCTATGATCTTCATTAGTGATTAATTCTAGGACACCATGTGATACACTTATACGTTGCAATTCACTTCTTATCTGTTGATCTTCTTCAGGCAGGTGTATCATGTCACAATCAAACACCAGATGATCTGGTGTCTGAATCTGTCCACAGTCGCAAGAATTGGTATCTAACAGTCCAATTTTATTAAATGTTGACCGGAACGGTCTATGACCACTTAGAAATTGTATGACGTGTTTGTTTAGTTCCAGATTTCCTAATTGCAGCCGTTGTCTGATGTTTGGAAAAATTTCAAAAACTCTTCTTGCTTTATTGCTTGAATCCCAGTTCTCTTGCCATTTGTCAATTACATAGAAATTAATGTCGTTATTTAAAATTCTTCCTTGAAAAATTTGCTCTAATTTCTCGGGATTCTGCCTTTGCTGCCAATATTTTCCGGCTGATCTTAGGATAGTAAGGTGAAGTGGTTCAATGCCAAGGATGACTTGTAACGCTTCAACCGGTGTAGTGGCCATGGCCCCTGACATCCTGATTAATATCGATCTTTGAGCACTATCGATTTTTCTTCTTATTCTTACGTTCTCGTTTATCCTATGGCTCCAGGCGCTTGCTCCATAGGAAACAATGGCTTCAAAGATCGATTTGTAATATAGCTGGAAGTGTTTTGCTGGTAGCTTGTATTCTTTAGCCATGGTGTAAAATATTTTGTTTGCTAAACCGATAATCTTTTCTTTTTGTTTAGTCGCATGAAGATCAAAGTTTAGATGTTCATCGAGCCATACTCCTAAATATTTAAAATGTTCAACTCTCTTTAATGGGTTGTCTCCTATTCTGATTACTGGATTTCTATTTAGCCTTCCTTTCACCATAATGTATTTCGTTTTGTGCGCGGAAATGTCCAGTTTTGCTGTTTTTGTCCACTCCGAGAGTACCCGCATAGCTGTATTAGCTTTTTGTTCTAAGTCATTCCTAGTTTTGGCATTTATTATTATGGCTAGGTCATCAGCGTATGCGACCACCCCGGAAATATCCTTTTCTTTATCCAATTTAATTAGGCCTGGTTGCAGCGTTATGTCCCAAAGTAAAGGCTCCAAAACCGATCCTTGTGGGCAACCTTTTGTGATCTCTTTTTTAATTTTAAGTAATAAGACTCGTTAGAAAGTATGTGTTAGAAAGTAATAAGACTCGTCGCTGCGTGGCGCTCCATTCGCTAGAAGAAAGCTACTCATAGGGAATTATGTAGACGATCCCAAGTATTAACGCTCTGAAGCACTATGCCCTGATAAAGTGTATGCAGAAATTAATGAGACTTGCTAGCGCGTGGCGCTCCATTCGCTTGAAGCAAGCTACCCGAAGGGATTGTGGTAGATGATCCAAAGAATTAACGCACTGAAGAACTATGCCCTCATAAAGTGTATGCAGAAAGTAATGAGAATAGACGCAGCGTGGCGCTCCATACGCTAGAAAAAAGCTACCTGGAGGGATTTTGATGGTTGATCCAAACAATTAACTCACTGAAGCACTATGCTCACACACAGTATGTGTGCAGAAAGTAATGAGACTCGCCGCTGCGTGGCGCTCCATTCGCTAGAAGCAAGCTAAACGGCGGGACGCGGTGGATGAGCCAAACCATTAACGTACTGAAGCACTAAGCCCTCATAATATGTATGCAGAAAGTAATGATACTCGTCGCCGCGTGGCGTTCCATTCGCTAGAAGCAAGCTACCCGAGGGAATGTGGTGGATGATCCAAAAAAATAACGCAATGAAGCACTATACCCCCATAAAGTGTATGCAGAAAGTAATGAGACTCGCCGCTACGTGGCGCTCCAATCGCTAGAAGCCAGCTGCCCGGAGGGATTGTGGTGGATGATCGAAAAATTTACACACTGAAGCACTATGCTCACAAACAGTATGTGTCCAGAAAGTAATGAGACTCGCCGCTGCGTGGCGCTCTATTCGCTAGAAGCAAGCTAGCCGGAAGAATTCTGGTGGATGATCCAAGCAATTAACGCAGTGAAGCACTATGCCCATTTAAAGTGTATGCAGAAAGTAATGAGTCTTGCCACCGCGTGGCGCTCCATTCGCAAGAACCAAGCTACCCGTAGGGATTGTGTTTTACTCAGTGGCCGAATTCCTGAGGCATCAAAACTTTGGTAGAGAGAGAGAGAGGGATTTTGGTGGATGATCCAATCAATTAACGCACTGAAGGTCTTTGCTCACACACAGTATGTGTCCAGAAAGTAATTAGATTCACCGCTCCGTGGCGTTCCATTCGCTAGAAGGAAGCTACCCGGAGGGATCGTGGTGGATGATCCAAACAATTAACGCACTGAAGAACTATGCCCTCATATAATGTAAGCAAAAAAGTAATGAGAATCTCCGCCGCGTGGCGCTTCATTCGCTAGAAGCAAGCTACCCGGTGGGATTTTCGTGAATGATCCGAACAATTAACGCACTGAAGCACGATGCTAACACACAGTATGTGTCTAGAAAGTAACGAGACTCGCCGCTTCGAGGTGCTCCATTCGCTAGGATCAAGCTAACTGGAGTGATTGTGGTAGATGATCCAAAGAATTAAGGCACTGAAGAACTATGCCCTCAAAAAATGTAAGCAGAAAGTAATTAGAATAGCCGCCGAGTGGCGCTCCTTACACTATAAACAAGCTACCCGGAGGGATTCTGGTGGAATATCCAAACAATTAACGAACTGAAGTACTTTGCTCACAAACAGTTTCTGTCGAGAAAGTAATGAGTCTCGCCGCTGCGTGACACTCCATTCGTAAGAAGCAAGATACGCGGAGGTATTCTCATGGAAGATCCGAACAATTAACGCACTGAAGCTCTATGCACACACAGAATGTCTTCACAAAGTAATGAGACTGGCCGCAGCGTTACGCTCCATTCGCTAGAAACAAGCTACTCGGAGGGATTCTGTTCGAAGATCCAAACAATTAACGCACTGAAGTACTATGCCGTCATAAATTGTATGCAGAAAGTAATGAGACTTGCCACAGCTTGGCGCTCCATTCTCTAGAAGCAAGCTACCCGGAGGGATTGTGGTGGATGATCAAAACAATTAACGCACTGAAGAACTATGCTCACACAGAGTATGTGTCCTGAAAGTAATGAGACTCGCCGCTACCTTGCGCTAAATTCGCTACAAGCAAACTACCCGGAGGGATTGAGATGGATGATCCAAACTATTAACGCAGTGAAGCACTATGATCACACACAGTATGTGTTTAGAAAGTAATGAGAATCACCGCTGCGTGGCGTTCCATGCGCTAGAAGAAATCTACCCACAGGGCTTTAGGTAGATGATTCCAAGAATTAACGCACTGAAGCACTATGCCCTGATAATGTGTATGCAGAAAGTAATGAGACTTGCCACCGCGTGGAGTTCCATTTGCTACAAGCAAGCTTTCCGGAGGGATTGTGGTGGATGATCCAAAGAATTAACGCACTTAAGCACTATGCCCTCATAAAGTATATGCAGAAAGTAATGATACTCGGCGCAACGTGGTGCTCCATTCGCTAGAAGCAAGCTACCCGAAGGCATTGTGGTAGATGATCCAAACAATTAACGCAGTGAAGGAATATGCTCACACAGTATGTGCCAAGAAAGTAATGAAACTCGCCGCTGCGTGGCGCTACATTCGCTACAAGCAAGCAACCCGGATTGACGGTGGTGGATGATCGAAACAATTAACGCACTGAAGCACTATGTCCCCATAAAGTGTGTGCAGAAAGTAATGAGACTCGCCGGTGGGTGTCGCTCCATTCCCTAGAAACAAGGTATCCGGAGGGATTGTGGTGGATGATCCAAACAATTAACTCACTGAAGCACTATGCTCTCATAAAGTGTATGCAGAAAGTAATGATATTCGGCGGCTTGTGGCGCTCCATTCGCTAGAAGGAAGCTAACTGAAGGATTGCGGTGGATGATCCAAAATATTAACGCACTGGAGCACTATGCCCTCATATAGTTTATGCAGAATCTAGCGAGACTTTAAAGCGCGTGGAGCTCCATTCGCTAGAAGAAAGCTACCCGGAGGGATTACGGTGGATGATTCAAACAATTAACGCACTGAAGCACTTTGCTCACACAAAGTATGTGTCTAGAAAGCAATGAGACTCGCCGCTGCCTGGCGTTCCATTCGCTAGAAGCAAGCTACCCGGAGGGATTGTGGTGGATGATCCAAACAATTAAAGCACTGAAGCTCTATGCCTCATAATATGTATGCGTCCAGAAAGTTACGAGACTCGTCGCTGCGTGGCGCTCCATTCGCTAGAAGCAAACTACCCGAAAGGATTGTGGTTGATGTTCCAAAGAATTAACGCACTAGAAGCACTATGCCCTCATAAAGTGTTAGCAGAAAATAATAAGACTTTCCACCGCGTGGCGCTCCATTCGCTAGAAGCAACCTACCCGAATGGGTTGTGGTTCATGATCCAAACAATTAACGCACTGAATGAATGTGCTCACACAGTATGTGCCAAGAAAGTAATGAGACTCGCCGCTGCGTGGCGCTCCATTCGCTAGAAACAAGCTACCCTGGAAGATTCTGGTGGAAGATCCAACCAATTAACGCACTGTAGCACTATGCTTTTATAAAGTGTGTGCAGAAAGTAATGAGACCTGCCACCGCGTGGCGATCCATTCGCTAGAACCAAGAGACCAGGAGGGATTGTGGTGGATGATCCAAACAATTAACGCACTGAAGCACTTTGCTCACACACAGTATGTGTGTAGAAAATAATGAGACTCGCCCCTGTGTGGCGCTCCATTCGCTAGAAGAAAGCTACCCAGAGGGATTCTGGTGGAAGATCCAAACAATTGACGCACTGAAGCACTATGCCCTCATAAAGTGGATGCAGAAAGGAATGAGCCCTGCCACCGCGGGGCGCTCCATTCGCTAGAACCAAGCTACCCGTAGGGATTGTGGTGGATGATCCAAACATTTAACGCACTTAAGCCCTTTGCTCACACACAGTATGTGTTTAGAAAATAATGAGACTCGCCGCTGCGTGGCGCTCCATTCACTACAACCAAGCTACCGGAGTAATTGAGGCGGATAATCCAAACAACTAACGCAGTGAAGCACTATGCTCACACACAGTATGTGTACGGAAAGTAATGGGACTCGGCATTGCGTGGCGCTTCATCCGCTAGAGGCACGCTACCCGGAGAAATTGTTCTGGATGATCCATACAATTAACGCACTGATGCACTATGCTCACACACTGTATATGTCCACAAAGTAATGATACTCGGCACTACGTGGCGTTCCATTCGCTAGAAGCCAGCTACCCGGAGGGATTGTTCTGGATGATCCATACAATTAATGCACTGAAGCAGTATGCTAACACACTGTATGTGTCCAAAAAGTAATGAGATTCGCCGCTGCATGGCGCTCCATTCGGTAGAAGCAAGCTACCCGGAGGGATTATGGTGGATGATCCAAACAACGCACTGAAGCTCTTTGCCCTCATATTGTGTAAGCAGAAAGTATTGAGACTCGCCGCTCCGTGGCGCTCCATTCGCTACAAGCAAGCTACCCGGAGGGATTGAAGCGGATGATCCGAACAATTAACGCAGTGAAGCACTATGCTCACACACAGTATGTGTTTAGAAAGTAATGAGACTAGCCGCTGCGTGGCGCTCCATTCGCTAGAAGAAAGCAAACCATAAAGAATTATGTAGATGATCCCAAGAATTAACGCTCTGAAGCACTATGCCTTGATAAAGTGTATGCAGAAAGTAATGAGACTTGCTAGCGCGTGGCGCTCCATTCGCTTGAAGCAAGCTACCCGAAGGGATTGTGGTAGATGATCCAAAGAATTAACGCACTGAAGAACTATGCCCTCATAAAGTGTAAGCTGGAAGTAATGAGAATCGCCGCCGCGTTTAGCTCCATACGCTAGAAAAAAGCTAAACGGCGGGATGCGGTGGATGAGCCAAACCATTAACGTACTGAAGCACTAAGCCCTCATAAAATATATGCAGAAAGTAATGATACTCGGCGCCGCGCGGCGTTCCATTCGCTAGAAGCAAGCTTCCCGAGGGATTGTGGTGGATGATCCAAACAACGCACTGAAACTCTATGCCCTCATATTTTGTAAGTAGAAAGTAATGAGACTCGCCGCTCCGTGGCGCTACATTCGCTACAAGAAAGCTACCCGGAGGGACTGATTCGGTTGATCCAAACAATTAACGCAGTGAATCACTATGCTCACACACAGTATGTGTTTAGAAAGTAATGAGACTCGCCCCTGTGTGGCGCTCCATTCGCTAGAAGCAAGCTATCCGGAGGGATTGAGGCGGATGATCCAAACAATTAACGCTGTGAAGCACTATGCTCACACACAGTATGTGTTTAGAAATAATGAGACTCGCCGCTGCGTGGCGCTCCAGTCGCTAAAAGAAAACTACCCATAGGGATTTAGGTACATGATCCCAAGAATTAACGCACTGAAGCACTATGCCCTGATAAAATGTATGCAGAAAGTAATGAGACTTGCTAGCGCGTGGCGCTCCATTCGCTTGAAGCAAGCTACCCGGAGGGATTGTGGTGGATGATCCAAACAACGCACTGAACCACTATGCCCTCATATTTTGTAAGTAGAAAGTAATGAGACTCGCCGCTACGTGGCGCTCCATTCGCTAGAACAAAGCTATCCATAGGGAACTAGGTAGATGATTCAAAGAATTAACGCACTGAAGCACTGTGCCCTCATAAAGTGCATGCAGAAAGTAATGAGAGTTGCTAGCGCGTGGCGCTCCATTCGGAAGAAGCAAGCTACCCGAAAGGATTGTGGTGGATGATCCAAAGAATTAACGCACTAGAAGCACTATGCCCTCATAAAGTGTAAGCAGAAAATAATGAGACTTTCCACCGCGTGGCGCTCCATTCGCTAGAAGCAACCTACCCGAATGGATTGGGGTTCATGATCCAAGCAATTAACGCACTGAAGGAAAATGCTCACACAGTATGTGCAAAAAGTAATGAGACTCGCCGCTGCGTGGCGCACCATTCGCTAGAAGTAAGCTACCCGGAGGGATTCTGGTTTAAGATCCAAACAATTAACGCACTGAAGCACTATGCCCTCATAAAGTGTATGCAGAAAATAATGAGACCGGCCACCGCGTGGCGCTCCATTCGCTAGAAGTAAGCTACCCGGAGGGATTCTGGCGGAAGATCCAAAAAATTAACGCACTGAAGCACTATGCCCTCATAAAGTGTATGCAGAAAGTAATGATACCTGCAACCGCGTTGCGTTCCATTCGCTAGAACCAACAGACCCGGGGGGATTGTGGTGGATGATTCAAACTTTTAACGCACTGAAGCACTATGCACTCACACAATATGTGTCCAGAAAATAATGAGACTCGCCGCTGCGTGGCGCTCCATTCGCTACAACTAAGCTACCGGAGTAATTGAGGCGGATAATCCAAACAATTAACGCAGTGAAGCACTATGCTCAGACACAGTATGTGTACGGAAAGTAATGAGACTCGGCATTGCGTGGCGCTCCATTCGCTAGAAGCAAGCTACCCGGAGAAATTGTTCTGGATGATCCATACAATTAACGCACTGAAGCACTATGCTCACACACTGTATGTGTCCACAAAGTAATGATACTCGGCAGTACGTGGCGCTCCATTCGCAAGAGGCAAGCTACCCGGAGGGATTGTTCTGGATGATCCATACAATTAACGCACTGAAGCAGTATGCTAACACACTGTATGTGTCCAAGAGTAATGTGATTCGCCGCTGCGTGGCGCTCCATTCGGTAGAAGCTAGCTACCCGGAGGGATTGTGGTGGATGATCCAAACAACGCACTGAAGATCTGTGCCCTCATATTGTGTAAGCAGAAAGTATTGAGACTCGCGGCTCCGTGGCGCTACATTCGGTACAAGCAAGCTAGCCGAAGGGATTGAGGCGAATGATCCGAACAATAACGCAGTGAAGCACTATGCTCACACACAGTATGTGTTTAGAAAGTAATGAGACTCGCCGCTGCGTGGCGCTCCATTCGCTAGAAGAAAACTACCCATAAGGAATTATGTAGATGATCCCAAGAATTAACGCTCTGAAGCACTATGCCCTCATAAAGTGTATGCAGAAAGTAATGAGACTTGCTAGTGCGTGGCGCTCCATTCGCTTGAAGCAAGCTACCCGTAGGGATTGTCGTGGATGATCCAAACAATTATCGCAGTGAAGCACTATGCTAACACACAGTATGTGTCCAGAAAGTAATGAGACTCGCCGCTGCGTGGCGCTCTATTCGCTAGAAACAATCTGCCCGGAGGAATTCTGGTGGATGATCCAAGCAATTAACGCACTGAAGCACTATGCTCTCATAAAGTGTACGCAGAAAATAATGAGAATTTTTACCACGTGGCGCTCCATTCGCTCGAAGCAAGCTACCAGAAGGGATTGTAGTGGATCATCCAAACAATTAACGCACTGATGTTCTAGGCCCTCATATTGTGTAAGCAGAATGTAATGAGACTCGCCGCTGCGTGGCGCTCCATTCACTAAAAGAAAACTACCCATAGGGATTTAGGTAGACGATCCCAAGAATTACCGCACTGATGCACTATGCTCTGACAAATTGTATGCAGAAAGAAATGAGACTTGCTAGCGCGTGGCGCTCCATTCGCTTGAAGCAAGCTACCCGGAGGGATTGTGGTGGATGATCCAAATAACGCACTGAAGCACTATGCCCTCATATTGTGTAAGCAAAAAGTAATGAGACTCGCCGCTCTGTGGCGCTACATTCGCTACAAGCAAGCTACCCTGAGCTATTGGGGCGGATGATCCAAACAATTATCGCAGTGAAGCACTATGCTAACACACAGTATGTGTTTAGAAAGTAATGAGACTCGCCGCTGCGTGGCGCTCCATTCGCTAGAAGAAATCTACCCATAGGGAATTATGTAGATGATCCAAAGAGTTAACGCACTGAAGCTTTATGCCCTCATAAAGTGCATGCAGAAAGTAATGAGACTTGCTAGCGCGTGGCGCTCCATTCGCTACCCGGAGAGATTTTCATGGATGGTCCAAACAATTAACGCACTGAAGCACTATGCTCGCACACAGTATGTGTCTAAAAAGTAATGAGACTCGCCGCTGCAAGGCGCACTATTCGCTAGGATATAGCTAACCGGGGGGATTGTGATGGATGATCCAAAAAATTTACGCACTGAAGCAGTATGTTCACACACAGTATGTGTGCAGAAAATAATAAGACTCGTCGCTGCGTGGCGCTACATTAGCTAGAATCAAGCTACCCGGAGGGATTGTTGTGGATGATCCAAACAATTAACGCACTGAAGCACTATGCCCTGATAAAGTGTATGCAGAAAGTAATGAGACTTGCTTGCGCGTGGCGCTCCATTCGCTAGAACCAAGCTGCCCGGAGGGATTGTCGTAGATGATTCACAGAATTAACGCACTGAACAACTATGCCCTCATAAAATGTAAGCAGAAAGTATTGAGAATAGACGCAGCGTGGCGCTCCATACGCTAGAAACAAGCTACCCGGTAGGATTCTGGTGGAATATCCAAAAAGTTAACGAACCGAAGCACTTTGCTCACACACAGTATGTGTCGAGAAAGGAAAGAGTCTCGCCGCTGCGTGGCACTCCATTCGCTAGAAGCAACATACGCGGAGGTATTCTGATGGATGAGCCAAACAATTAACGTACTGAAGCACTTTGCTCACACGAAGTATGTGTCTAGAAATAAATGAGACTCGCCGCTGCCTGGCGCTCAATTCGCTAGAAGCAACCTACCCGAATGGATTGTGGTTCATGATGCAAACAATTAACGCACTGAAAAAATATGCTCACACAGTATGTGCCAGCAAATTAATGAGACTCGCCGCTCCGTGGCGCTCCATTCGCTACAACCAAGCAACCCGGAGGGATTGAGGCGGATGATGCAACAATTAACGCAGTGAAGCACTATGCTCACACACAGTATCTGTCTAGAAAATAATGAGACTCGCCGCTGCGTGGCGTTTCATTCGCTAGAAACAAACTACCCGGAAGGATTCTGGTGGAAGATCCAAACAATTAACGCACTGAAGCACTATGCCCTCATAAAGTGTGTGCAGAAAGTAATGAGACCTGCCACCGCGTGGTGCTCCATTCGCTAGAACCAAGAAACCCGGAGGGATTGTGGTGGATGATCCAAACAATTAACGCACTGAAGCACTATGCTCACACATAGTATCTGTCTAGAAAATAATGAGACTCGCCGCTGTGTGGCGCTCCATTTGCTAGAAGTAAGCTACCCGGAGGGATTCTGGTGGAAGATCCAAACAATTAACGCACTGAAGCACTATGCCCTCATAAAGTGTATGCAGAAAGGAGTGAGACCTGCCACCGCGGGGCGCTCCATTCGCTAGAAGCAAGCTATCCGGAGCAATTGTGGTGGATGATCCAAACTTTTAACGCATTGAAGCACTATGCACTCACACAGTATGTGTCCAGAAAGTAATGAGACTCGCCGCTGCGTGGCGCTCCATTCGCTACAACCAAGCTAGCGGAGTAATTGAGGCGGATAATCCAAACAATTAACGCAGTGAAGCACTATGCTCACACACAGTATTTGTACGGAAAGTAATGAGACTCGGCATTGCGTGGCGCTCCATTCGCTAGAAGCAAGCTACCCGAAGAAATTGTTCTGGATGATCCATATTTTAACGCACTGATGCACTATGCTCACACACTGCATGTGTCCACAAAGTAATGATAGTCGGCACTACGTGGCGCTCCATTCGCTAGAAGCAAGCTACCCGGAGGGATTGTTCTGGATGATCCATACAATTAACGCACTGAAGCAGTATGCTAACTCACTGTATGTGTCCAAAAAGGAATGAGATTCGCCGCTGCATGGCGCTCCATTCGGTAGAAGCAAGCTACCCGGAGGGATTATGGTGGATGATCCAAACAACGCACTGAAGCTCTGTGCCCTCCTATTGTGGAAGCAGAAAGTATTGAGACTCGCCGCTCCGTGGCGCTACATTGGCTACAAGCGTGCTACCCGAAGGGATTGAGGCCGACGATCCGAAAAATTAACGCAGTGAAGCACTATGCTCACACACAGTATGTGTTTAGAAAATAATGAGACTCGCCGCTGCGTGGCGCTCCATTCGCTAGAAGCAAGCTACCCGAAAGGATTGTGGTAGATGATCCAAAGAATTAACGCACTAGTAGCACTATGCCCTCGTAAAGTGTAAGCAGAAAATAATGAGACTTTCCACCGCGTAGCGCTCCATTCGCTAGAAGCAACCTACCAGAATGGATTGTGGTTCATGATCCAAACAATTAACGCACTGAAAGAATATGCTCACACAGTATGTGCCAGCAAAGTAATGAGACTCGCGACTGCGTGGCGCTCCATTCGCTACAAGCAAGCTACCCGGAGGAATTGAGGCGGATGATGCAACAATTAACACTGTGAAGCACTATGCTCACACACAGTGTGGGTCCAGAAAGTAATGAGACTCGCCGCTGCGTGACGATCCATTCGCTAGAAACAAGCTACCAGGGAGGATTCTGGTGGAAGATCCAAACAATTAACGCACTGAAGCACTATGCCCTCATAAAGTGTGTGCAGAAGGTAATGAGACCTGCCACCGCGGGGCGCTCCATTCGCTAGAACCAGGAGACCCGGAAAGATTGTGGTGGATGATCCAAACAATTAACGCACTGAAGCACTATGCTCACACACAGTATGTGTCTAGAAAATAATGATACTCGCCGCTGTGTGGCGCTCCATTCGCTAGAAGTAAGCTACCCGGAGGGATTCTGGTGGAAGATCCAAACTATTAACGCTCTGAAGCACTATGCCCTCAAAAAGTGTATGCAGAAAGGAATGAGACCTGCCACCGCGGGGCGCTCCATTCGCTAGAACAAAGCTACCCGTAGGGATTGTGGTGGATGGTCCAAACAATTAATGAACTTAAGCCCTTTGCTCACACAGAGTATGTGTTTAGAAAATAATGAGACTCGCCCGTGCGTGGCCCTCCATTCGCTAGAAGCAAGCTAGCCGGAGGGATTGTTCTGGATGATCCATACAATTAACGCTCTGAAGCAGTATGCTAACACACTCTATGTGTCCAAAAGGTAATGAGATTCGTCGCTGCATGGCGCTCCATTCGGTAGAAGCAAGCTACCCGGAAGGATTATGGTGGATGATCCAAACAACGCACTGAAGCTCTGTGCCCTCATATTGTGGAAGCAGAAAGTATTGAGACTCGCCGTTGCGTGGCGCTCCATTCGCTAGAAGAAAGCTACCCATAGGTAATTATGTACATGATCCCAAGAATTACGGCTCTGAAGCACTATGCCCTGATAAAGTGTGTGCAGAAAGTAATGAGACTTGCTAGCGCGTGGCGCTCCATTCGCTTCAAGCAAGCTACCCGAAGGGATTGTGGTAGATGATCCAAAGAATTAAAGCACTGAAGAACTATGATCTCATAAAGTGTAAGCAGAAAGTAATGAGAATCGCCGCCACGTGGCGCTCCATGCGCTAGAAAAAAGTTAAACGGCAGGATGCGGTGGATGGGCGAAACCATTATCGTACTGAAGCTCTAAGCCCTCATAAAATGTATGCAGAAAGTAATGATACTCGGCGCCGCGTGGCGTTCCATTCGCTAGAAGCAAGCTTCACGAGGGATTGTGGTGGTTGATCCAAACAATTAACGCAATGAAGCACTATACCCCCATAAAGTGTATGCAGAAGTTAACGAGACTCGCCGCTACGTGGTGCTCCAATCGCTAGAAGCAAGCTGCCCGGAGGGATTGTGGTGGATGATGCAAACAATTAACACACTGAAGCGCTATGCTCACAAACACTATGTGTCCAAAAAGTAATGAGACTCGCCGCTGCGTGGCGCTGTATTCGCTAGAAGCAAGTTACCCGGAGAAATTCTGGTGGATGATCCAAGTAATTAACGCACTGAAGCACTATGCCCTCATAAAGTGTACGCAGAAAATAATGAGAATTTCCACCGTGTGGCGCTCCATTCGCTTCAAGCAAGCTACCTGGAGGGATTGAGGCGGATGATTCAAACAATTAACGCAGTGAAGCACTTTGCTCACACACAGTATGTGTTTAGAAATAATGAGACTCGCCGCTGCATGGCGCTCCATTCGCTAAAAGAAAACTACCCATTTGGGTTTAGGTAGATGTTCCCAAGAATTAACGCACTGAAGCACTATCCTCTGATAAATTGTATGCAGAAAGTAATGAGACTTGATAGCGCGTGGCGCTCCATTCGCTTGAAGCACGGAGGAATTGTGGTGGATGATCCAAACAACGCACTGAAGCTCTATGCCCTCATATTGTGTAAGCAGAAAGTAATGAGACTCGCCGCTCAGTGGTGCTACAATCGCTACAAGCATGCTACCCGGAGAGATTGAGGCGGGTGATCCAAACAATTAACGCAGTGAAGCACTATGCTCACACACAGTATGTGTTTAGAAAGTATTGAGACTCGCCGCTGCGTGGCGCTCCATTCGCTAGAAAAAAGGAACCCATAGGGAATTATGTAGATGATCAAAAGATTTAACGCACTGAAGCACTATGCGCTCATAAAGTGCATGCAGAAAGTAATGAGACTTGCTAGGGCGTGGCGCTCCATTCGCTAGAAGGAAGCTACCCGAAAAAATTGTGGTAGATTATCTACAGAATTAACGATATGAAGAACTATGCCCTCATATAGTGTAAGAAAAAAGTAATGAGAATCTCCGTCGCGTGGCGCTCCATTCGCTAGAAACAAGCTACCCGGAGGGATTTATATGGATGATACAAACAATTAACGCACTGAAGCACTATGCTCGCACACGGTATGTGTCTAGAAAGTAATGAGACTCGTCGCTGCGAGGCGCTCCATTCGCTAGGATCAAGCTAACCGGATGGATTGTGATGGATTATCCGAAAAATTAAAGCACTGAAGCACTATGCTCACACACAGTATGTGTCCAGAAATTAATAAGACTCGTCGCTGCGTGGCGCTCCATTAGCTAGAATCAAGCTACCCGGAATGTTTGTGGTGAATGATCCAAACAATTAACGCACTGAAGAACTATGCCATCATAAAGTGTATGGAGAAAGTAATGAGACTTGCAACCGCGTGGCGCTCCATTCGCTAGAACCAAGCTACCCGGAGGGATTGTCGTAGATTATTTAAAGAATTGACGCACTGAAGAACTGTGCCCTCATAAAACTTAAGCAGAAAGTAATGAGAATAGCCGCCGCGTGGCGCTCCATACGCTAAACAAAAGCTTCGTGGAGGGATTCTGGTGGATGATCCAAACAATTAACGCACTGAAGCACTATGCCCTCATAAAGTGTACGCAGAAAATAATTAGATTCGCCGCTGCGTTGCGCTCCACTTGCTAGAAACAAGCTACCCGGAGGGATTCTGGTGGAAGATCCAAAAAATTAACGCTCTGAAGCACTATGCTATCATAAATTGTATGCAGAATGTAACGAGACTTGCCACCGCGTGGCGCTCTATTCGCTAGATCCAAGCTACCGGGAGGGATTCTGGTAGATGATCCAAACAATTAACACACTGAAGCCCTTTGCTCACACACATTATGTGTCCAGAAAGTAATTAGATTCTCCTCTGCGTGGCGCTCCATTCGCTAGAAGCAAACTACCACGAGGGATTGTGGTTGATGATCCATAGAATTAACGCACTGAAACACTATGATCACACGGAGTATGTGTCAAGAAAGTAATAAGACTCGCCGCTGCGTGACGCTCCATTCGCTAGAAACAAGCTACCTGACGGGATTCTGGTGGAATATCCAAAAAATTAACGCACTGAAGCACTTTGCTTACACACAGAATGTGTCGAGAAAGTAAAGAGTCTCGCCGCTGCGTGGCACTACATTCGGTAGAAGCAAGATACGCGGAGGTATTCTGATGGATGGTCCAAAGAATTAACGCACTGAAGCACTATGCTCACACAGTATGTCTCCAGAAAGTAATTAGATTCGCCGCTGCGTTGTGCTCCACTCGCTAGAAACAAGCTACCCGGAGGGATTATCGTAGATGATTTGAAGATTTAACGCACTGAAGAACTATGCCTTCATAAAAAGTAAGCAGAAAGTAATGATAATAGCCGCCGCGTGGCGCTCCATTCGCTAAACAAAAGCTTCCTGGAGGGATTCTGGTGGATGATCCAAACAATTAACGCACTGAAGCACTATGCCCTCATAAAGTGTACGCAGAAAATAATTAGATTCGCCGCTGCGTTGCGCTCCACTCGCTAGAAACAAGCTACCCGGAGGGATTCTGGTGGAAGATCCAAACAATTAACAAACTGAAGCACTATGCCATCATAAATTGTATGCAGAAAGTAACGAGACTTGCCACCGCGTGGCGCTCTATTCGCTTCAAGCAAACTACCCGGAGGGATTGTGGTGGATGATCCATAGAATTAACGCACTGAAGCACTATGCTCACACACAGTATGTGTTTAGAAAGTAATGAAACTCGCCGCTGCGATGCGCTCCATTCGCTAGGATCAAGCTAACCGGACGGATTGTGATGGATGATCCAAACAATTAACGCACTGAAGCACTATGCTCACACACAGTATGTGTCCAGAAAGTAATAAGACTCGTCGATGCGTGGCGCTCCATTAGCTAGAATCAAGCTACCCGGAATGTTTGTGGTGGATGATCCAAACAATTAACTCACTGAAGAACTATGCTATCATAAACTGTATGCAGAAAGTAATGAGACTTGCTAGCGCGTGGCGCTCCATTCGCTAGAACCAAGCTACCCGGAGGGATTGTCGTAGATGATTTAAAGAAATAACGCACTGAAGAACTATGCCCTCATAAAACGTAAGCAGAAAGTAATGAGAATATCCGCCGCGTGGCGCTCCATGCGCTAGAAAAAAGCTACCCGGAGGGATTGTGGTGGAATATCCAAAAAATTAACGCACTGAAGCACTGTGCTTACACACAGAATGTGTCGAGAAATAAAAGAGTCTCGCCTCTGCGTGGCACTCCATTCGCTGGAAGCAAGATACGCGGAGGTATTCTGATGCATGGTCCAAACAATTAACGCACTGAAGCACTATGCTCACACAGTATGTCTCCAGAAAGTAATTAGATTCGCCGCTGCGTTGTGCTCCACTCGCTAGAACCAAGCTACCCGGAGGGATTGTCGTAGATGATTTAAAAAATTAACGCACTGAAGAACTATGCCTTCATAAAATGTAAGCAGAAAGTAATGAGAATAGCCGCCGCGTGGCGCTCCATTCGCTAAAAAAAAGCTTCCTGGAGGAATTCTGGTGGATGATCCAAACAATTAACGCACTGAAGCACTATGCCCTCATAAAGTGTACGCAGAAAATAATTAGATTTTCCGCTGTGTTGCGCTCCACTCGCTAGTAACAAGCTACCCGGAGGGTTTGTGGTGGAAGATCCAAACAATTAACGCACTGAAGCATTATGTCATCATAAATTGTATGCAGAAAATAACGAGACTTGCCACCGCGTGGCGCTCTATTCGCTAGATCCAAGCTACCGGGAGGTATTCTGGTAGATGATCCAAACAATTAACTTACTGAAGCTCTTTGCTCACACACAGTATGTGTCCAGAAAGTAATTAGATTCTCCTCTGCGTGGCGCTACCTTCGCTAGAAGCAAACTACCTTGAGGGATTGTGGTGGATGATCCATAGAATTAACGCACTGAAGCACTATGATCACACTGAGTATGTGTCAAGAAAGTAATAAGGCTCGCCGCTGCGTTGCGCTCCATTCGCTAGAAGCAAGCTACCCAGAGGGATTGTGGTGGATGATCCAAACAATTAACGCACTGAAGCTCTATGCCCTCATATTGTGTAAGCAGAAATTAATGAGACTCGCCACTGCGTTTGGCTCCATTCGCTAAAAAAAAAAGCTTCCTGGAGGGATTCTGCTGAATGATCCAAACAATTAACGCACTGAAGCGCTATGCCCTCATAAAGTGTACGCAGAAAATAATGAGACTTTCCACCGCGTGTGTCTCCATTCGCTTGAAGCAAGCTACCCGAAGGGATTGTGGTGGATGATCGAAACAATTAACGCACTGAAGTTCTATGCCCTCATATTGTGTAAGCAGAAAGTAATGATACTCGCCGCTCCGTGGCGCTACATTCGCTACAAGCAAGCTACCTGGAGGAATTGAGGCGGATGATCCAAACAATTAACGCAGTGATGCACTATGCTCACAGACAGTATGTGTTTAAAAAGTAATGAGACTCGCCGCTGCGTGGCGCTCCACTCGCTAAAAGAAAACTACCCATAGGGATTTAGGTAGATGATCCCAAGAATTAACGCACTGAAGCACTATGCCCTCATAAAGTGTATGCAGAAAGTAATGAGACTTGCTAGCGTGTCGCTCCATTCGCTTTGTAATATGCCATTACACTCTAATGAGATTATGGTTTTTAATAGGAGGGTGCCAGAAATTTTTTGCACCGACTGTACTTGACGTTTAACAAAAAGTTTCTGGCTGTTCATATAATTCGTGATTTTATTTGTTATTCTATTTCAAATTAACATGGAAAACTGTAAAAAATTCATTGCGAATTACATTTTTGGGAATCAATATCTTTATTTACATTTTAAATTAGTTATAAGTCTTGTATATGAATATGTAAATGGATTATTACAATTCTTACGGTGTCAGTGCTATCGGAAAACATAGGTCCACTATTGGACGGAACTTTTCAGATTAAATAACCAATCTAAAATTCGACAGAATTTTCAGGACCACCCTTCACCTCTCTTTTAGATACCTAGGTCCTTCTAAAATCTAGTTTGATCCAGATTTTACCAAATTTTATTCGTTTCAAAGCCCCACCGCCAAAATGCTTTGTTTTCATTGGATGATTTACCCACGCTATGATATTAGAGCGCGATTATTCCATTCCATGCCGGGAAGTCTCACTGAAGACACCAGATTCGGATCTTCTCGACCAAAAAGTCAAAAAGGAGCTAGAAAAGCTGCAAACAAGGTAACATTTGGGATTTTATTAACATGAAAAATCACTGGAAGTCTTGAGGAGCCATGAACTATTAAGTTTCATAGTAAAAAACTGGACTAAAAAGCTAAAATAGTAAGTGCAATATAGTGACGCCATGATTTCATCCACCGATCGTTATGGACAGGATTCAGAAGTAGTGTGATTTCCGTTTTACTTTCCTAAAACCGGTTCTGAAGATCAGTGTTTCCCTTGATATTTCCACCTTTCAATTTTCCTGCTAATTGAGGGTTACAAGACCTGTCCATATATAGACTTGTTTATGTAGGTAGCGAGTGATTTTTTTTAACATACATGGCGGTATTTAATTTCGTTATAGTTAGGATAGTAATCATAATGCACGTGTAAATTTACAGTAAGGGCTCCTATCTGACTCCCAAATTGGGAGTACGGCTTCCAGCGGGATGAGTTGAACATTTAGTTTGTTCCGGGTTCCTGCCCCTTCAGGGCAGGGGTCCTATTGTTAGCTAATACTTTTATATGTCCCCTCGGGGCATTGATTAAACAGGTTGATGTTAAGAATGTGATTTAGTAAATACAGGGGCCAGTTGGCCCTGTTCATTTCTTTCCCTTTCCTTTCGAGCCGATTTAACATGGTAAAATATGAATGTTTTCTGTGTATATTTATTAGTATAACATGTATTAATGTAGTGTGTAGTATGAATGTGGCATGTATGTGTTCGTAATGTAGTAAATATTTTCTAGTAGTAGTAATTGTGGTAGTTAAGTGATGAAAGAGTGTGTGAGATAATTAAATATGGACAGTGTAGTATTTACTATGCGATAATTGTTTTTATTATTCCGTCATTAGATTAAATTATACACAATATTTGAAAGTGAACGTAATATAGTACAATAATTCCGTGTACAAGGTCACATTCAGTTGTTCAAGGGTTGATTATATCGTCGCTAGCCCCTAGTGTCAAAAGTCAGTACTAACCGCTATTCTTCTGTCGAGGTGCTTAGTGATTTAGTTTTCATGAAATTGACCTTTCTTTCCGAAATAAAACCTAGAAGGTATAATTCACAGCCCATATGAATGTACAGTTAGGTCAAGTGACCCAAAATTAATATATCCTGAAAATTACAACATTCTGCTTAGTCTAGAAATCGAAATATTTAAGTAAATAAACAATACGTAAATTTTTAACAGAAGTCGGGCGATATGATGCTAGTTCTTCGCTTCGGAATTATATTAAATGTTCATTTCTTTCTTTGTGGCTGCAGAATAATTTCATTGTTGCTGCAGAATTTCATAAACATTAAATATTATCGCAGATAATTCTATTTTCAGTGAACATACGTAGGATTTTTTTCTTTCTTAATAAAGCTACCAGGTATTACATAGTATTGTGTGTGTGGTGAAAGAGTCTTGAGTTCGAGTGAGGTTGTCGTGCGGTGATCGGAATGGGAAATGTTTGTAGTGATTATAGATTTTAAAGTGTTATGATGAAATGTGTATATAGGCTGGGCGTAGATAGAGGAAACAGGGTGTTTGTAAGATATAGCGTCGTAGTGAATGAAAAGAATGATGATATGAATATTATATGAATATTAATATGAATATGAATATGAAAGTATATGAATATTGTAGTAAATGAATATAGAAGATAGGACACCCATATAGTTAAATATATATAGTAGCCCAGTGAATACTTCGCCGCGTGTTGATATATAGATATTGAATAGATACGTGTAACTACAAGCATCTCAGGTTCTGACCCCTGCACCATAATATCACGCGGACCGGAGGGCGATATATAGTCGGACTATGGTAATACTTTGTAGTTTTATGTGTCATAATAGTAATCAACCATAGTAATCCCATCTGATAGAATGGGTAGCATCATATAATCGCTGACTAGACATATTTAATAAGCAATTATGCAAAAGACAATAGTTATCCAACGGGGCTGTAGTGAATTATATTTTCTGGTCGTTTTTTTTTTAAATAGAATATCCTGCTCTGTGAGATTTTTTTTTCTTCACGTTACCTACTCGGGCTAGCTTATAATGTTCATGGAGGCGACGGTTCTGATAGGGTTACAGAATCAAAACAATTAATTATTGAAATTTATTATACCGTACCCGGGCATCGACCTCTCCCCCCTTGAATATTTTCGTTTTCTTTTCTTAGTTTCCAAACTAGATAGTGATGGAAATTAATCGATGCCTCAGAATTTAGCGCATTCTGCGAAGGGGAGCTATCGGTGAAGTTTGGCAATAGAAATCACCGATCCAAAATTCAGTTTATTTATTTTTTTTTTTTATTTTTGGCAAATCACTAATTAGGGATATCTTAGCTATTACTTTTACTCTAGTTTCTTTACTGTCCTTGAACCTTCTTAGTTCTTCTGAGGGGTCGAATCTTTTTATTCTTACTTAGAGATTTCAAAATTGGGGACGCAGTTACCTGGTCCCTTCCCCCTCTCCCTTTATCCTGCTGGTCTGGGCCGGATACGGGGATCGGATTTCAATCTTACAAGCAAATTCTTGTGGGATTGGGATCTGATGGACACAGAACTTGCATCCTTGGCAGCAGGACCTCCCTCCTAGTTTACGTATTTAAGTAAACCACCCTCTTTCGGCATATGTGAATATTTTGGCTATGAGTTGTTATATATTTAAATTCGATCACTCTTCTGTGTAGTGAGTAGTACTTTAATCTTTCTCCTTTCGTTGGCACCGCTTTCTCTCCCTTGTCTCTTCCTTCTTACTTCGAGATTTTTTTTTAAATTTCAACCTTCCCCCCCCCCCCCAAGATTTTGAACTTGTTGCTTACGATTTATTTAACGTACAACTCTGATCTGAAATTACCAACTGAGACGTTACAAGACACGATTCATGGATAAAGTAGATAATGATTGGGTCCTCCATCACATTTTGACCTATCGCCAAAATGAATAACGACTTCATATTTGACGACACTTCAATTACGTTCTTTCACCGTCGTCCCCTTAAGTTTTTTTTTAATCCGTTGGTCACTTTCCTTTCTGTTTTGGTTTTCGTTTACCTTGTAGTTGATCTGGGCCCAGAAATTGTATTTTGGTTTATCTAGTTATATCTTTAGGAATGCTCTGTGTTACGTGCCTGCCTCCCAAAGTTTTTTTTATTATTTAAGCACGAATTGATTATATAAAAGTTAAAATTTATAGATGCGCGGTATCAGGTAAAAATCAATTTTCTTTTTCATATGTAATGTCGGAAGTCATTTGTTTTCTTGGACAATGTTTGCAACCTTTTCAAAAATTATTATTGGGGCGATTAATTTAAATGTGTGCGCATTTATTATAAATATATATATATATAGAGAAATGAATATGTACTTAGTATGTGAATGTGATTTTAAAGTAAAAGTATGATATTAAATGTATTATATGAATATATGTAAGAGCGCTCGTGTCTGTCCCCCCAAACATGTATTGGTTGCTATAGTTTACCAGTAAGTTTTCCGACGTATATAAGAATGTAGATTTTGTCAAGAATACCGCCGTGCACTCAAGTAATTTTCCTTTTCTTCTGAATCGATGTAAATGATAACCTCTGTAATTATGTAATGGCATGTATTGAAAAGTAACGGCAGGTCTAAACGTAACCCACATCATGATGAATATTATCCCTGAACTACCAACCTAAAACCATTGTGGAAAGTGTACCTTGAATCCTTCTTACCTGTATATGTATCCTGTGACTTGACCGGTTTTTTTTTATCCTCAATTTGAACCATCACACTCCGTACTCCTGTGGAAGATCATTTTAAATTCGAACCATATATAAATATATACAAAGGTGATCTAAAGGAAAGGTCTCATGACGTGTCCCAGTGTTGAACAAATAACTTAAAATTATTCAATTAATAAATTTGTGAATGGACTGTCTAAGAGGAGAAACATCCTCTGGCGAAAGTGGTTTTTTCGAAATTCCTAGATGGGTATAAACGTCGCAGTGTGCGAGTGCAGATATAAACTGCTACAAGTTACAAACTAAATATAGTCGATGAATGGTTTTTGTAAACCAATAGTTATATATATATATATATATATATATATATATATATATATATATATATATATATATATATATAGATAGATAGATAGATAGATAGATAGATATATAAACACAAACTAAGTTAAATGAAGCGAAATGTTCTGGACACTACGAATAGTGCGTGATTTGTGATTTGAACGCTCAAAATTATTAATATTTTAATATCTCGACGTGAGGTAGAGACTCATGTAAGTTTAATACACCTAAAAGTTTTTTTCCCTTTCTTTCCTCTTTGTTCATATTTTTTTTTCAAGTGAAATAAGTGTCTCCTTTGCGTATGTCGCAAATCATAATTTTGCTTTAGCATGCCTAAGATATGATACATGTAATTATTTTTTTTTCTTTCCATTTATCAAGATGATTGAATATATAAGAAATTTACTAGAGTATAACTTTATGTATTCTATTGATATATAACCAAGAACTTGTGCTTTTAAGATCTTCTTTGTAATTATTTGTTTTGTCTTCTCTTTTCACTATGAATGTAATAAACTATTTGTATCTTTGTAGTTAGTTGGTTTCCTTTAAACATACATACACTGTCCTGAGTGAGTGAGCGAGTGAATGCATGATAGATATAATTTAAG
The DNA here is from genome assembly GCF_964235325.1 of Thermobia domestica. NCBI lineage: Eukaryota > Metazoa > Arthropoda > Insecta > Zygentoma > Lepismatidae > Thermobia > Thermobia domestica. Next base: position 67,778 of record NW_027656324.1, on the reverse strand, counting down.
AAATTTTAGTGATATCGTTTGTCATGTTAACATCTGTAATATATGTGTCATGTTTTACTATATATGTTAAGGTAAATATCCTAGGTCATGAAGGACCGCTACTAATGGTTTAAATCGGCTCTAGGAGCGAAACAAAAGTAGCAGGATGAGCCTAAAGACGACATCTTTCTTCCAGGAAGCTGATACTCTTATTGATACAATACATAAATTTATATTGAGTTTATAGGTTTGATTTTTTTTTTTTTTCTTTCTTGGCTAATTCATATGTGTGGTCGATCCTAGAGAACAGAGTTCAGATGCTGGATGGTTATCAATCACCGGTTAGAATAACAGTACAAAGAATGATTTCACTTTTCTCATTTCCAGGTCTAGGTCTGGGCAACCCCACGATCGTGGTGCCTGGAGCTAGGTCTGGGTGGTATGAGGGAACATGTGTCTATTCCGAAGCATTCCAAAATTGAGTAGTCATTAATAACATTTAGAATGATTCATCTTTCAAGGACTTTCTCGACCTTTTACTATATTTCCGGAATTATCCAGTAATCTGTTTCTTATTGAAATACCCAATTTCTTTTCTTTCTTCTTTTCCTACCTCCTTCTTTTACCCTTCTACTTTCTTCTCTTTCTTTTCTATTTCTGAATGAAAGAAAACGGAGTCATGACTGAGAGTAGTCGCTATTGGCACGGTCGATAAGTTGTTTCGATGAGTTTTCTTCGGGAGTCCGATATGGGATAATTAACAACGAGATGCGTATGCATTGAGGGACGAACAATAACAAGAAAGTTTATTGAAATTTACTTTATTGGAGAATAATCTGGATTTCAATCAGTAGGTGATGTTTCGTAATCGCCCTCGTTAAAGAGAATTAATTTTAGCGACTCCTCTACATTGCTTATCTTCGTTTAGTACTACATACTTTTTTTTACGTTTTCTTTCAGCTTGAAGCAAGCTACCCGGAGGGATTGTGGTGGATGATTCAAAAAACACACTGAAGCTCTATGACCTCACATTGGGTAAGCAGAAAGTAATGATACTCGCCGCTCCGTGGCGCTACATTCACTACAAGCAAGCTACCCGGAGGGATTGATTCGGATGATCCAAACAATTAACGCAGTGAAGCACTATGCTCACACACAGTATGTGTTTAGAAAGTAATGACTCTCGCCGCTGCGATGCGCTCCATTCGCTAGGATCAAGCTAACCGGACGGATTGTGATGTATGATCCAAACAATTAACGCACTGAAGCACTATGCTCACAAACAGTATGTGTCCAGAAAGTAATAAAACTCGTCGATGCGTGGCGCTCCACTAGCTAGAATCAAGCTACATGGAATGTTTGTGGTGGATGATCCAAACAATTAACTCACTGAAGAACTATGCCATCATAAAGTGTAAGCAGAAAGTAATGAGACTTGCTAGCGCGTGGCGCTCCATTCGCTAGAACCAAGCTACCCGGAGGGATTGTCGTAGATGATTTAAAGAAATAACGCACTGAAGAACTATGCCCTCATAAAACATAAGCAGAAAGTAATGAGAATAGCCGCCGCGTGGCGCTCCATACGCTAGAAAAAAGCTACCCGGAGGGATTCTGGTGGACTATCCAAAAAATTAACGCACTGAAGCACTGTGTTTACACACAGAATGTGTCGAGAAAGTAAAGAGTCTATCCTCTGCGTGGCACTCCATTCGCTGGATGCAATATACGCGGAGGTATTCTGATGCATGGTCCAAACAATTAACGCACTGAAGCACTATGATCACACAGTATGTCTCCAGAAAGTAATTAGATTTGCCGCTGCGATGTGCTCCACTAACTAGAAACAAGCTACCCGGAGGGATTATCGTAGATGATTTGAAGAATTAACGCACTGAAGAACTATGCCATCATAAAAAGTAAGCTGAAAGTAATGAGAATAGCAGCCGCGTGGCGCTCCATTCGCTAAACAAGAGCTTCCTGGAGGGATTCTGGTGGATGATCCAAACAATTAACGCACTGAAGCACTATGCCCTCATAAAGTGTACGCAGAAAATAATTAGATTCGCCGCTGCGTTGCGCTCCACTCGCTAGAAACAAGATACCCGGAGGAATTCTGGTGGAAGATCCAAACAATTAACTCACTGAAGCACTATGCCTCATAAATTGTATGCAGAAAGTAACGAGACTTGCCACCGCGTGACGCTCCATTCGCTAAATCCAAGCTACCGGGAGAGATTCTGGCAGATGATCCAAACAATTAACACACTGAAGCACTTTGCTCACACATAGTATGTGTCCAGAAAGTAATTAAATTCGCCGCTGCGTGGCGCTCCATTCGCTAGAAGAAACTACCCGGAGGGATTGTGGTGGATGATCCATAGAATTAACGCACTGAAGCACTATGATCACACAGAGTATGTGTCAAGAGAGTAATGAGACTCGCCGCAGCGTGGCGCTCCACTCGCTAGAAACAAGCTACCCGGAGAGATTTGGTGGAAGATCCAAGCAATTAACGCACTGATGCACTATGCCATCATAAATGGTATGCAGAAAGTAACGAGACTTGCCACCGCGTTCCGCTCCATTCGCTAGATCCAAGCTACCGGGACGGATTCTTGTAGATGATCCAAACAATTAACACACTGAAGCTTTTTGCTCACACACACTATGTGTCCAGAAAATAATGAGACTTTCCACCGCGTGGCGCTCCCTTCGCTTGAAGCAAGCTACCCGAAGGGATTGTGGTGGATGATCCATAGAATTAACGCACTGAAGCACTATGCCCTCATATTGTGTAAGCAGAATGTAATGAGACTCGCCGCTCCGTGGCGCTACATTCGCTACAACCAAGCTACCCATAGGGAATTAGGTAGATGATCCCAAGAATTAACGCACTGAAGCACTATGCCCATTTAAAGTGTATGCAGAAAGTAATGAGACTTGTCACCGCGTGGCGCTCCATTCGCAAGAACCAGGCTACACGGAGGGATTGTGTTTTACTCAGCGGTCGAGTTCCTGAGGCACCAGAACTTTGATAGAGAGAGAGAGAGGGATTGTGGTGGATGATCCAATCAAATAACGCACTGAAGGTCTTTGCTCACAAACAGTATGTGTCCAGAAATTAATTTGATTCACCGCTCCGTGGCGCTCCATTCGCTAGAAGGAAGCTACCCGGAGGGATTGTGGTGGATGATCCAAACAATTAACGCACTGAAGCTTTATGCCCTCATAAACTGTATGTGTCCAGAAAGTAATGATGCTCGCCGCTACATGGCGCTCCATTCGCTAGAAGCAGGCTAACCGGAGGGATTGTGGTGGATGATACAAACTAATAACGCACTGAAGCACTATGCTCATATACAGTACGTGTGCAGAAAGTAATGAGACTCGCCGCTGCGTGGCGCTCCATTCGCTAGAAGAAAGCTACCCATAGAAATTTAGGTAGATGATCCCAAGAATTAACGCACTGAAGAACTATGCCCTGATAAAGTGTATGCAGAAAGAAATGGGACTTCCTAGCGCGTGGCGTTCCATTTGCTAGAAACAAGGTACCCGAAGAGATTCTGGTGGAAGAACAAACAATTAACTCACTGAAGCACTATGCTCTCACACAGTATGTGTGCAGAAAGTAATGAGACTCGCCGCTGCGTGGCGCTCCATTCGCTAGAATTAAAGCTACCCGGAGGGATTCTGGTGGAATATAAAAAACAATTAACGCACTGAAGCACCATGCTCTCACACAGTATAAGTGCAGAAAGTAATGAGACTCGCCGCTGCGTGGCGCTCCATTCGCTAGAAACAAGCTACCCGGAGGGATTCTGGGGGAATATCCAAACAATTAACGAACTGAAGCACTATGCTCTCACACAGTATGTGTCCAGAAAGTAATTAGATTCGCCGCTGCGTTGCGCGAGATTCGCTAGAAACAAGCTACCCTGAGGGATTCTGGTGTAAGATCCAAACAATTAACTCACTGAAGCACTATGCCTCATAAATTGTATGCAGAAAGTAACGAGACTTGCCACCGCGTGACGCTCCATTCGCTAAATCCAAGCTACCGGGAGAGATTCTGGTAGATGATCCAAACAATTAACACACTGAAGCACTTTGCTCACACATAGTATGTGTCCAGAAAGTAATTAAATTCGCCGCTGCGTGGCGCTCCATTCGCTAGAAGAAACTACCCGGAGGGATTGTGGTGGATGATCCATAGAATTAACGCACTGAAGCACTATGATCACACAGAGTATGTGTCAAGAGAGTAATGAGACTCGCCGCTGCGTGGCGCTCCATTTGCTAGAAACAATGTACCCGAAGAGATTCTGGTGGAAGAACAAACAATTAACTCACTGAAGCACTATTCTCTCACACAGTGTGTGTGCAGAAAGTAATGAGACTCGCCGCTGCGTGGCGCTCCATTCGCTAGAAGAAACTACCCGGAGGGGTTGTGATGGATGATCCATAGAATTAACGCACTGAAGCACTATGATCACACAGGGTATGTGTCAAGAGAGTAATGAGACTCGCCGCTGCGTGGCGCTCCATTCGTAAGAAGAAAACTACTCATAGGGATTTAGGTAGATGATCCCAAGAATTAACGCACTGAAGAACTATGCCCTCATAAAGTGTAAGCAAAAAGTAATGAGAATCGCCGCCTCGTGGCGTTCCATACGTTAGAAACAAGCTACCCGGAGGGATTTTGATGGATGATCAAAAAAATAACTCACTTAAGCACTATGCTCACACACAATATGAGTGCTGAAAGTAATGAGACTCGCCCTTGCGTGGCGCTCCATTCGCTAGAAGCAAGCTAAGCGGTGGGATACGGTGGTTGAGCCATAATATTAACGTACTGAAGCACTAAGCCTTCATAAAATGTATGCAGAAAGTAATGATACTCGGCGCCGCGTGGCATTCCATTCGCTAGAAGCAAGCTACACGAGGGATTGTGGTGGAGATCCAAACAATTAACGCAATGAACACTATACCTCCATAAAATATATGCAGAAAGTAATGAGACTCGCCGCTACGTGGCGCTCCATTCGCTAGAAGCAAGCTGCCCAGAGGTTTTGTGGTGAATGGTCCAAAGAATTAACGCGCTGATTCACAATGCCCTCATAAAGTGTATGCAGAAAGTAATAAGAATTGCCGCCGCGTGGTGCTCCATTCGCTAGAAGCAAGCTTCCCGGAGGGATTGTGGTGGATGATGCAAACAATTAACACACTGAAGCACTATGCTCACAAACAGTGTGTGTCCAGGAAGTAACGTTACACGCCGCTGCGCGGCGCTCTATTCGCTAGAAGCAAGCTAAACGGAGGGATTGTGTTTCACTAGCGGTCGAGTTCCTGAGGCATCAGAACTTTGATAGGGAGAGAGAGAGGGATTTTGGTGGATGATCCAAGCAATTAACGCACTGAAGAACTATGCCCGTTTAAAATGTATGCATAAAGTAATGAGACTTGCCACCTAGTGGCGCTCCATTCGCAAGAACCAAGCTTCACGAAGGGATTGTGTTTCACTCAGCGGTCGAGTTCCTGAGGCATCAGAACTTTGATAGGGAGAAAGAGAGGGATTGTGGTGGATGATCCAATCAATTGACGCACTGAAGGTCTTTGCTCACACACAGTATGTGTCCAGAAATTAATTAGATTTACCGCTCCGTGGCGCTCCATTCGCTAGAAGAAAGCTACCCATAGAAATTTAGGTAGATGATCCCAAGAATTAACACACTGAAGCATTATGCCCTAATAAAGTGTATGCAGAAAGTAATGAGACTTGCTAGCGCGTGGCGCTCCATTCGCTAGAAGCAAGCTACCCGAAGGGATTGTGGTAGATGATCTAAACAATTAACGCACTGAAGCACTATGCTCACACACAGTATGTGTCCAGAAAGTAATAAGACTCGTCGCAGCGTGGCGCTCCATTCGCTAGGATCAAGCTAACCGGAGGGATTGTGGTGGATGATCCAAACAATTAACGCACTGAAGCACTATGCTCACACACAGTATGTGTCCAGAAAGTAATAAGACTCGTCGCTGCGTGGCGCTCCATTCGCTAGAATCAAGCTACCCGAAGGGATTGTGGTGGATGATCTAAACAATTAACACACTGAAGCACTATGCCCGGATAAAGTGTATGCAGAAAGTAATGAGACTTGCTAGACTGTGGCGCACCATTCGCTAGAACCAAGCTACCCGTAGGGATTGTGGTAGAAGATTCAAAGAATTAACGCACTGAAGAATTATGCCCTTATAAAATGTAAGGAGAAAGTAATGAGAATAGCCACCGCGTGGCGCTCCATACGCTAGTAACAAGCTACCCGGAGGGGTTGTGGTAGAGGATCCAAAGAATTAACGCAACTGAAGAACTATGCCCTCATAAAATGTAAGCAGAAAGTAATGAGAATAAGCAGCGCGTGGCGCTCCATACGCTAGAAACAAGCTACCCGGAGGGATTCTGGTGGAATGTCCAAACAATTAACGCACTGAAGCACTTTGCTCACACACTGTATGTGTCGAGAAAGTAATGAGTCTCGCCGCTGCGTGGCACTCCATTCGTTAGAAGAAAGATACGCGGAAAGATTCTGGTGGAAGATCCAAACAATTAACGCACTGAAGCACTATGCCGTCATAAATTGTATGCAGAAATTAACGAGACTTGTCACCGCGTGGCGCTCCATTCGCTAGATCCAAGCTACCGGGAGGGATTCTGGTAGATGATCCAAACAATTCACACATTGAAGCTCTTTGATCACACACAGTATGTGTCCAAAAAGTAATTAGATTAGCATCTGCTTGGCGCTCCATTCGCTAGAAGCAAACTACTGGAGGGATTGTGGTGGATGATCCATAGAATTAAGCACTGAAGCACTATGCCGTCATAAATTGCATGCAGAAATTAACGAGGCTTGCCACCGCGTGGCGCTCCATTCGCTAGAAAAGAGCTACCCGGAGGGATTCTGGTTTAATATCCAAACAATTAACGCACTGACGCAATTTGCTCACACACAGTATGTGTCGAGAAACTAATGAGTCTCGCCGCTTCGTGGCACTCCATTCGTTAGAAGCAAGATACGCGGAGGCATTCTGATGGATGATCCAAACAATTAACACACTGAAGCTCTTTGCTCTCACACAGTATGTGTCCAGAAAGTAATGAGACTCGCCGCTGCGTGGCGCTCCATTCGCTAGAATCAAGCTACCCGGAGGGATGTGGTGGATGATCCAAACTGTTAACGCACTGAAGCACTATGCCCTGATAAAGTGTATGCAAAAAGCAATGAGACTTGCTACCGCATGGCGCTCCATTCGCTAGAACCAAGCTACCCTGAGGGATTGTGGTAGATGATTCAAAAAATTAACGCACTGAAGAACTATGCCATCATAAAGTGTATACAGAAAGTAGTGAGACTTGACACCGCGTGGCGCTAAATTCGTTAGAATCAAGCTACCCGGAGAAATGTAGTGGATGATCCAAACAGTTAACGCACTGAAGCACTATGCCCTGATAAATTGTATGCAGAAAGTAATGAGACTTGCTACCGCGTGGCGCTACATTCGCTAGAACCAAGCTATCCGGAGGGATTGTGGTAGATGATTCAAAAAATTAACGCACTGAAGAACTATGCCATCATAAAGTGTATGCAGAAAGTAGTGAGACTTGACACCGCGTGGCGCTAAATTCGCTAGAACCAAGCTACCCGGATGGATTGTGTTAGATGATCCAAAGAATTAACGCACTGAAGAACTATGCCCTCATAAAATGTAAGCAGAAAGTAATGAGAATAAGCACCGCGTGGCGCTCCATTCGCTAGAATCAAGCTACCCGGAGGGATGTGGTGGATGATCCAAACTATTAACGCACTGAAGCACTATGCCCTGATAATGTGTATGCAGAAAATAATGAGAATAAGCACCGCGTGGCGCTCCATTCGCTGGAAGCAAGCTACCCGAAGGGATTGTAGTAGAAGATTCAAAGAATTAACGCACTGAAGAATTATGCCCTTATAAAATATAAGGAGAAAGTAATGAGAATAGCCACCGCGTGGCGCTCCATACGCTAGTAACAAGCTACCCGGAGGGATTGTGGTAGAGGATCCAAAGAATTAACGCACTGAAGAACTATGACCTCATAAAATGTAAGCAGAAAGTAATCAGAATAAGCACCGCGTGGCGCTCCAAACGCTAGAAACAAGCTACCCGGAGGGATTCTGGTGGAATATCTAAACAATTAACGCACTGAAGCACTATGCTCAGAAACAGTGTGTGTTTAGGAGGAAAGGTGACACGCCGCTGTGTGGCGCTCTATTCGCTAGAAGCAAGCTACCCGGAAGAATTCTGGTGGATGATCCAAGCAATTAACGCACTGAAGAACTATGCCCATTTAAAGTGTATGCAGAAAGTAGTGAGACTTGCCACCTCGTGGCGCTCCATTCGCAAGAACCAAGCTACACGGAGGGATTGTGTTTCACTCAGCGGTCGATTTCCTGAGGCATCAGAACTTTGATAGGGAGAGAGAGAGGGATTGTGGTAGATGATCCAATCAATTAACGCACTGAAGGTCTTTGCTCACACACAGTATGTGTCAAGAAATTGATTAGATTTACCGCTCCGTGGCGCTCCATTCGCTAGAAGGAAGCTACCCGGAGGGATTGTGGTGAATGATCCAAACAATTAACGCACTGAAGCTCTATGCCCTCGTAAACTGTATGTGTCCAGAAAGTAATGATATTCGCCGCTAAATGGCGCTGCATTCGCTAGAAGCAGGCTACCCGGAGGGATTTTGGTGGATGATACAAACTATTAACGCACTGAAGCACTATGCTCATATACAGTATGTGTGTAGAAAGTAATGAGACTAGCCGCTGCGTGGCACTTCATTTGCTAGAAGAAAGCTACCCATAGAAATTTAGGTAGATGATCCCAAGAATTAACGCACTGAAGCATTATGCCCTGAGAAAGTGTATGCCGAAAGTAATGAGACTTGCTAGCGCGTGGCGCTGCATTCCCTAGAAGCAAGCTACCCGAAGGGGATTGTGGTAGATGATCCACAGAATTAACGTACTGAAGAACAATGCCCTCATATAGTGTAAGAAAAAAGTAATTAGAATCTCCGCCGCGTGGCGCTCCATTCGCTAGAAACAACCTACCCGGAGAGATTTTCATGGATGATCCAAACAATTAACGTACTGAAGCACTATGCTCGCAAACAGTATGTGTCTAGAAAGTAATGAATCTTGCCGCTGCGAGGCGCTCCATTCGCTAGGATCAATTGAGTTGAGTTGATTTTAGTTTAGCGTCCCTTTCAGCAGCGAGGCTATATGAGACGTGGACCTACTGATTAACGTGGAATCCGATCCACATGAGCTTCCGCCGGGAATCGAACCCGGGTCTCCCACGCCAAAGGCGCGTACGCTAACCGCTTAGCCACGGAGGAGCTCTCGCTAGGATCAAGCTAACCGGAGGGATTGTGATGGATGATCCAAACAATTAACGCACTGAAGCACTATTCTCACACACAGTATGTGTCCAGAAAGTAATAAGACTCGTCGCTGCGTGGCGCTCCATTCGCTAGAATCAAGCTACCCGGAGAGATTGTGGTGGATGATCCAAACAATTAACGCAGTGAAGCACTATGCCCTCATAAAATGTAAGGAGAAAGTAATGAGAATAGCCACCGCGTGGCTCTCCATACGCTAGAAACAAGCTACCTGCAGAGATTGTGGTATAGGATCCAAAGAATTAACGCACTGAAGAACTATGCCCTCATAAAATGTAAGCAGAAAGTAATGAGAATAAACACCGCGTGGCGCTCCATACGCTAGAAACAAGCTACCCGGAGGGATTCTGGTGGAATGTCCAAACAATTAACGCACTGAAGCACTTTGCTCACACACAGTATGTGTCGAGAAAGTAATGAGTCTCGCCGTTGCGTGGCACTCCATTCGTTAGAAGAAAGATACGCGGAGGTATTCTGATGGATATTTCAAACAATTAACGCACTGAAGCACTATGCTCACACAGTATAAATCCAACCTTGTCCTTGTCCCCGTTCCTCAAATAAATATGAATGATGAAATAAAGGTTGAAGAATGATATTGCAATGATGATAGCCCGTTTCGGTTCAAATCTCAGGTGCCGAAACCGAAGAGGCGCGTCTGAGCAATAAAAAAGAAAGTACATCTCCAGAAAGTAATTAGATTCGCTACTGCGTTGCGCTCTACTCGCTAGAAACAAGCTACACGGAAAGATTCTGGTGGAAGATCCAAACAATTAACGCACTGAAGCACTATGCCGTCATAAATTGTATGCAGAAATTAACGACACTTGCCACCGCATGGCGCTCCATTCGCTAGATCCAAGCTACCGGGAGGAATTCTGGTAGATGATCCAAACAATTAACACATTGAAGCTCTTTGCTCACACACAGTATGTGTCCAAAAAGTACTTAGATTCGCCTCTGCGTGGCGCTCCATTCCCTAGAAGCAAGCTACCCGGAAACATTGTGGTGGATGATCCAAACAATTAACGCACTGAAGCTCTATGCCCTCATTTTGTGTAAGCAGAAAGTAATGAGACTCGCCACTGGGTGGCGCTCAATTCGCTAAAAAAAAAAGCTTCCTGGAAGGATTTTGGTGGATGATCGAAACAATTAACGCACTGAAGTTCTATGCCCTCATATTGTGTCAGCAGAAAGTAATGAGATTCGCCGCTCCGTGGCGCTACATTCGCTACAAGCAAGCTACCCGGAGGGATTGAGGCGGATGATCCAAACAATTAACGCACTGAAGCACTTTGCTCACACACAGTATGTGTCGAGAAAGTAATGAGTCTCGCCGCTGCGTGGCACTCCATTCGCTAGAAGCAAGATACGCGGAGATATTCTGATGGTTGATCCAAACAATTAACGGACAGAACCACTATGCTCACACAGTATTTCTCCAGAAAGTAATTAGATCCGCCGCTGCGTTTCGCTCCACTCGCTAGAAACAAGCTACCCGGAGGGATTCTGGTGGAAGTTCAAAACAATTAACGCACTGAAGCACTATACCATCATAAACTCTATGCAGAAAGTAACGAGATTTGCCACCTCGTGGCGCTCCATTCGCTAGATCCAAGCTACCGGAAGGGATTCTGGTAGATGATCCAAACAATTAACACACTGAAGCTCTTTGGTCACTCACAGTATGTGTCCAGAAAGTAATTAGATTCGCCTCTGCATGGCGCTCCATTCGCTAGAAGCAAACAACCCGGAGGGATTGTCGTTGATGATCCATAGAATTAACGCACTGATGCTCTATGCCCTCATATTGTGTCAGCAGAAAGTAATGAGACTCGCCACTGCGTGGCGATCCATTCGCTAAAAAAAAGCTTCCTGGAGGGACTGTGGTGGATGATCCAAACAATTAACGCACTGAAGCACTATGCCCTCATAAAGTGTACGCAGAAAATATGAGACTTTCCACCGCATGGCGCTCCATTCGCTTGAAGCAAGCTACCCGAAGGGAGTGTGGTGGATGATCCAAACAATTAACGCACTGAAGTTCTATGCCCTCATATTGTGTAAGCAGAAAGTAATGAGACTCCCCGCTCCGTGGCGCTACATTCGTTACAAGCAAGCTACCCGGAGGATTGAGGCGGATGATCCAAACAATTAACGCAGTGAAGCATTATGCTCACACACAGTATGTGTTTAGAAAGTAATGAGACTCGCCGCTGCGTGGCGCTCCATTCGATAAAAGAAAACTACCCATAGGGATTTAGGTAGATGATCCCAAGAATTAACGCACTGAAGCACTATGCCCTGATAAAGTGTATGCAGAAAGTAATGAGACTCGCCGCTCCGTGGCGCTACATTCGCTACAAGCAAGCTACATGGAGAGATTGAGGCGGATGATCCAAACAATTATCGCAGTGAAGCACTACGCTCACACACAGTATCTGTTTAGAAAGAAATGAGACTCGCCGCTGCGTGGCGCTCCATTCGCTAGAAGAAAGCTACCTATAGAGAATTATGTAGATAATCCAAAGAATAAACGCACTGAAGCACTATGCCTTCATAAAGTGCATGCAGAAAGTAATAAGACTTGCTAGAGCGTGGCGCTGCATTCGCTAGAAGCAAGCTACCCGAAGGGAATGTGGTAGATTATCCACAGAACTAACGTACTCAAGAACTATGCCCTCCTATAGTGTAAGAAAAAATGAAATGAGAATCTCCGGCGCGTCGCGCTCCATTCGCTAGAAACAACCTACCCGGAGGGATTTTCATGGATGATGCAAACAATTAACGCACAGAAACACTATGCTCGCACACAGTGTGTGTCTAGAAAGTAATAGAACTCGCCGCTGCGAGGCGCTCCATTCGCTAGGATCAAGCTAACCGGAGGGATTGTGATGGATGATCCAAATAATAAACGCACTGAAGCACTATGCTCACACACAGTATGTGTCCAGAAAGTAGTAAGATTTGTCGCTGCGTGGCGCTCCATTCGCTAGAAAAAAACTACCCATAGGGAATTATGTAGATCATCCCAAGAAATAACGCTCTGAAGCACTATGCCCTGATAAAGTGTATGCAGAAATTAATGAGACTTGCTAGCGGGTGGCCCTCCATTCGCTTGAAGCAAGCTACCCGAAGGGATTGTGGTACATGATCCAAAGAATTAACGCGCTGAAGAACTATGCCCTCATAAAGTGTATGCAGAAATTAATGAGAATTGCCGCCGCGTAGCGCCCCATACGCTACAAAAAAGCTACCCGGAGGTGTTTTGATGGATGATCCAAAGAATTAACGCACTGAAGCTCTATGCCCGCATAAACTGTATGTGTCCTGAAAGTATTGATACTCGCCGCTACATGGCGCTCCATTCGCTAGAAGCAGGCTACCCGGAGGGATTGTGGTGGATGATACAAACTATTAACGCACTGAAGCACTATGCGCACATACAGTATGTAACAAGAAAGTAATGAGACTCGCCGCTGCGTGGCGCTCCATTCGCTAGAAGCAGGCTACCCGGAGGGATTGTGGTGGATGATACAAACTATTAACGCACTGTAGCACTATGCGCACATACAGTATGTCACAAGAAAGTAATGAGAATCGCCGCTGCGTGGCGCTCCATTTGCTAGAAGCAAGCTACCCGAAGGGATTGTGCTAGATGATCCACAGAATTAACGTACTGAAGAAGTATGCTCTCATATAGTGTAAGCAAAAAAGTAATGAGAATCTCCTCCGCGTGCGCGCTCCATTCGCTAGAAGCAAGCTACCCGGAGGGATTTTCGTGGAATATCCAAACAATTAACGCACTGAAGCACTTTGCTAACACACAATTTTTGTCGAGAAACTAATGAGTCTTGCCGCTGCGTGGCACTCCATTCGTTAGAAGCAAGATGCGCGGAGGTATTCTGATGGATGATCCGAACAATTAACGCACTGAAGCTCTATGCACACACAGTATGTCTCCAGAAATTAATGAGACTCGACGCACCGGTGCGCTCCATTCGCTGGAAACAAGCTATTCGGAGGGTTTCTGGTCGAAGATCCAAACAATTAACGCACTGAAGCACTATGCCATCATAAATTGTATGCAGAAACTAACGAGATTTCCCACCGCGTGGCGCTCCATTCGCTAGAAACAAGCTACCCGGAGGGATTGTGGTGGATGATCAAAACAATTAACGCACTGAAGAACTATGCTCACACAGAGTATGTGTCCTGAAAGTAATGAGAATCGCCGCTCCGTGGCGCTACATTCGCTACAAGCAAGCTACCCGGAGGGATTGTGCTGGATGATCCAAACCATTAACGCACTGAAACTCTATGCCTCATAATATGTATGCGTCCAGAAAGTTACGAGACTCGCCGCTCCGTGGCGCTATATTCGCTACAAGCAAGCTACCCGGAGGGATTGTGCTGGATGATCCAAAACATTCACGCACTGAAGCTCTATGCTCACACACAGTATGTGTTTAGAAAGTAATGAGACTCGCCGGTGCGTGGCGCTCTATTGGCTAGAAGCAATTTACCCGGAGGAATTCTGGTGGATGATCCAAGCAATTAACGCACTGAAGCACTATGCTCACACACAGTATGTTTTTAGAAAGTAATGAGACTCTCCGGTGCGTGGCGCTCCATTCGCTAGAAGCAAGCTACCCCAAAAGGATTGTGGTAGATGATCCAAAGAATTAACGCACTACAAGCACTATGCCCTCATAAAGTGTAAGCAGAAAATTTTGAGACTTTCCACCGCGTGGCGCTTCATTCGCTAGAATCAACCTACCCGAATGGATTGTGGTTCATGATCCAAACAATTAACGCACTGAAGGAATATGCTCACACAGTATGTGCCAAGAAAGTAATGAGACTCGCCGCTGCGTGGCGCTCCATTGGCTACAAGCAAGCTACCCGGAGGGAATGAGGCGGATGATGCAACAATTAACACAGTATAGCACTATGCTCACACACAGTATGTGTCCAGAAAGTAATGAGACTCGCCGCTGCGTGGCGCTCCATTCGCTAGAACCAAGCTACCCGGAGTCATTGTGGTGGATGATCCAAACAATTAACACACTGAAGCTCTATGCCCTCATATTGTGTAAGCAGAAATTAATGAGACTCGCCACTGCGTGGCGCTCCATTCGCTTAAAAAAAGCTTCCTGGAGGGATTCTTGTGGATGATCCAAACAATTAACGCACTGAAGCACTATCCCCTCATAAAGTGTACGCTGAAAATAATGAGAGTTTCCACCGCGTGTCTTTCCATTCGTTTGAAGCAAGCTACCCGAAGGGATTGTGGTGGATGATCCAAACAATTAACGCACTGAAGTTATATGCCCTCATATTGTGTAAGCTGAAAGTTATGATACTCGCCGCTCCGTGGCGCTACATTCGCTACAAGCAAGCTACCTGGAGGGATTGACTCGGATGATCCAAACAATTAAAGCACTGAAGGACTATGCTCACACACAGTATGTGTCCAGAAAATAATGAGACTCGCCGCTGTGTAGCGCTCCATTCGCTAGAAGTAAGCTACCCGGAGAGATTCTGGTGGAAGATCCAAACAATTAACGCACTGAAGCACTATGCCCTCATAAAGAGTTTGCAGAAAGTAATGAGACCTCCCACTTCGTGGCGCTCCATTCGCTAGAACCAAGAGACCCGGAGGGATTGTGGATGATGATCCAAACAATCAACGCACTAAAGCACTTTGCTCACACACAGTATGTGTCTAGAAAATAATGAGACTTGCCGCTGTGTGGCGCTCCATTCGCTAGAAGTAAGCTACCCGGAGGGATTCTGGTGGAAGATCCAAACTTTTAGCGCACTGAAGCACTGTGCACTCACACAGTATGTGTACGGAAAGTAATGAGACTCGGCATTGCGTGGCGCTCCATTCGGTAGAAGCAAGCTACCCGGGGAAATTGTTCTGGATGATCCATACAATTAACGCACTGAAGCACTATGCTCACACACTGTATGTGTCCACAAAGTAATGATACTCGACACTACGTGGCGCTCCATTCGCTAGAAGCATGCTACCCGGAGGGATTGTTCTTGATGATCCATACAATTAACGCACAGAAGCAGTATGCTAACACACCGTATGTGTCCAAAAATAATGAGATTCGCCGCTGCGTGGCGCTCCATTCGCTAGAAGTAAGCTACCCGGAAGGATTCTGGTGGAAGATCCAAACAATTAACGCACTGAAGCACTATGCCCTCATAAAGTGTATGCAGAAAGTAATGATACCTCCCACTTCGTGGCGCTCCATTCGCTAGAACCAAGAGACCCGGAGGGATTGTGGATGATGATCCAAACAATCAACGCACTAAAGCACTTTGCTCACACACAGTATGTGTCTAGAAAATAATGAGACTTTCCGCTGTGTGGCGCTCCATTCGCTAGAAGAAAGATACGCGGAAAGATTCTGGTGGAAGATCCAAACAATTAACGCACTGAAGCACTATGCCGTCATAAATTGTATCCAGAAATTAACGAGACTTGTCACCGCGTGGCGCTCCATTCGCTAGATCCAAGCTACCGGGAGGGATTCTGGTAGATGATCCAAACAATTCACACATCGAAGCTCTTTGCTCACACACAGTATGTGCCCAAAAAGTAATTAGATTCGCCTCTGCTTGGCGCTCCATTCGCTAGAAGCAAACTACTGGAGGGATTGTGGTGGATGATCCATAGAATTAACGCACTGAAGCACTATGCCGTCATAAATTGTATGCAGAAATTAACGAGTCTTGCCACCGCGTGGCGCTCCATTCGCTAGAAAAGAGCTACCCGGAGGGATTCTGGTGGAATATCCAAACAATTAACGCACTGACGCAATTTGCTCACACACAGTATGTGTCGAGAAAGTAATAAGTCTCGGCGCTTCGTGGCACTCTATTCGTTAGAAGCAAGATACGCGGAGGCATTCTGATGGATGATCCAAACAATTAACACACTGAAGCTCTTTGCTCACACACAGTATGTGTCCAGAAAGTAATGAGACTCGCCGCTGCGTGGCGCTCCATTCGCTAGAATCAAGCTACCCGGAGGGATGTGGTGGATGATCCAAACTGTTAACGCACTGAAGGACTATGCCCTGATTAAGTGTATGCAGAAATTAATGAGACTTGCTACCGCGTGGCGCTCCATTCGCTAGAACCAAGCTACCCAGAGGTATTGTGGTAGATGATTCAAAAAATTAACGCACTGAAGAACTATGCCATCATAAAGTGTATGCAGAAAGTAGTGAGACTTGACACCGCGTGGCGCTAAATTCGCAAGAATCAAGCTACCCGGAGAGATGTGGTGGATGATTCAAACTGTTAACGCACTGAAGCACTATGCCCTGATAAATTGTATGCAGAATGTAATGAGACTTGCTACCGCGTGGCACTACATTCGCTAGAACCAAGCTATCCGGAGGGATTGTGGTAGATGATTCAAAAAATTAACGCACTGAAGAACTATGCCATCATAAAGTGTATGCAGAAAGTAGTGAGACTTGACACCGCGTGGCGCTAAATTCGCTAGAACCAAGCTACACGGAAGGATTGTGTTAGATGATCCAAAGAATTAACGCACTGAAGAACTATGCCCTCATAAAATGTAAGCAGAAAGTAATGAGAATAAGCACCGCGTGGCGCTCCATTCGCTAGAATCAAGCTACCCGGAGGGATGTGGTGGATGATCCAAACTTTTAACGCACTGAAGCACTATGCCCTGATAATGTGTATGCAGAAAGTAATGAGACTTGCTACCGCGTGGCGCTCCATTCGCTAGAAACAAGCTACGCGGAGAGATTCTTGTGGAATATCCAAACAATTAACGCACTGAAGCACTATGCTCTCGCACAGTATTTGTGCAGAAAGTAATTAGATTCCCAGCTGCGTTGCGCTCCATTCGCTAGAAACAAGCTACCCTGAGGGATTCTGGTGGAAGATCCAAACAATTAACTCACTGAAGCACTATGCCTCATAAATTGTATGCAGAAAGTAACGAGACTTCTCACCGCGTGGCGCTCCATTCGCTAGATCCAAGCTACCGGGAAAGATTCTGGTAGATGATCCAAACAATTAACACACTGAAGCACTTTACTCACACAGAGTATGTGTCCAGAAAGTAATCAGATTCGCCTCTGCGTGGCGCTCCATTCGCTAGAAGAAACTACCCGGAAGGATTGAGGTGGATGATCCATAGAATTAACGCACTGAAGCACTATGATCACACAGAGTATGTGTCAAGAAAGTAATGAGACTCGCCGCTGCGTGGCGCTCCATTCGCTAGAAGAAAACTACTCATAGGGATTTAGGTAGATGATCCCAAGAATTAACGCACGAAGAACTATGCCCTCATTAAGTGTAAGCAGAAAGTAATGAGTTTCGCCGCCTCGTGGCGCTCAATACTTTAGAAACAAGCTACCCGGAGGGATTTTGATGGATGATCCAAAAAATTAACTCACTGAAGCACTATGCTCACACACAGGATGTGTCGAGAAAGTAATGAGACTCGCCGCTGCGTGGCGCTATATTCGCTAGAAGCAAGCTAATTGGCGGGATGCGGTGGATGAGCCAAAATATTAACGTACTGAAGCACTGAGCCCTCATAAAATGTATGCAGAAAGTAATGTTACTCGGCGTCGCGTGGCGTTCCATTCGTAGAAGCAAGCTACCCGAGGGATTGTGGTGGAGAACCAAACAAATAACGCAATGAAGCACTATACCTCCATAAAGTGTATGCAGAAAGTAATGAGACTCGCCGCTACGTGGCGCTCCATTCGCTAGAAGCAAGCTACCCAGAGGGTTTGTGCTGGATGATCCAAACAATTAACGTGCTGAAGCACTATGCCCTCATAAAGTGTATGCAGAAAGTAATAAGAATTGCCGCCGCCTGGCGCTCCATTCGCTAGAAGCAAGCTTCCCGGAGGGATTGTGGTGGATGATGCAAACAATTAACACAGTGAAGCACTATGCTCACAAACAGTGTGTGTTTAGAAAGAAAGGTGACACGCCGCTGTGTGGCGCTCTATTCGCTAGAAGCAAGCTACCCGGAAGAATTCTGGTGGATGATCCAAGCAATTAACGCACTGAAGAACTATGCCCATTTAAAGTGTATGCAGAAAGTAGTGAGACTTGCCACCTCGTGGCGCTCCATTCGCAAGAACCTAGCTACACGGAGGGATTGTGTTTCACTCAGCGGTCGAGTTCCTGAGGCATCAGAACTTTGATAGGGAGAGAGAGAGGGATTGTGGTAGATGATCCAATCAATTAACGCACAGAAGGTCTTTGCTCACACACAGTATGTGTCCAGAAATTGATTAGATTTACCGCTCCGTGGCGCTCCATTCGCTAGAAGGAAGCTACCCGGAGGGATTGTGGTGAATGATCCAAACAATTAACGCACTGAAGCTCAATGCCCTCGTAAACTGTATGTGTCCAGAAAGTAATGATATTCGCCGCTAAATGGCGCTCCATTCGCTAGAAGCAGGCTACCCGGAGGGATTTTGGTGGATGATACAAACTATTAACGCACTGAAGCACTATGCTCATATACAGTATGTGTGTAGAAAGTAATGAGACTCGCCGCTGCGTGGCACTTCATTCGCTAGAAGAAAGCTACCCATAGAAATTTAGGTAGATGATCCTAAGAATTAACGCACTGAAGCATTATGCCCTGAGAAAGTGTATGCAGAAAGTAATGAGACTTGCTAGCGCGTGGCGCTCCATTCCCTAGAAGCAAGCTACCCGAAGGGGATTGTGGTAGATGATCCACAGAATTAACGTACTGAAGAACAATGCCCTCATATAGTGTAAGAAAAAAAGTAATTAGAATCTCCGCCGCGTGGCGCTCCATTCGCTAGAAACAACCTACCCGGAGAGATTTTCATGGATGATCCAAACAATTAACGTACTGAAGCACTATGCTCGCAAACAGTATGTGTCTAGAAAGTAATGAGTCTTGCCGCTGCGAGGCGCTCCATTCGCTAGGATCAACTGAGTTGAGTTGATTTTAGTTTAGCGTCCCTTTCAGCAGCGAGGCTATATGAGACGTGGACCTACTGATTAACGTGGAATCCGATCCACATGAGCTCCCGCCGGGAATCGAACCCGGGTCTCCCACGCCAAAGGCGCGTACGCTAACCGCTTAGCCACGGAGGAGCTCTCGCTAGGATCAAGCTAACCGGAGGGATTGTGATGGATGATCCAAACAATTAACGCACTGAAGCACTATGCTCACACACAGCATGTGTCCGGAAAGTAATAAGACTCGTCGCTGCGTGGCGCTCCGTTCGCTAGAATCAAGCTACCCGGAGAGATTGTGGTGGATGATCCAAACAATTAACGCAGTGAAGCACTATGCCCTGATAAAGAGTATGCAGAAAGTAATGAGACTTGCTAGCGCGTGGCGCACCATTCGCTAGAACCAAGCTACCCGTAGGGATTGTGGTAGAAGATTCAAAGAATTAAAGCACTGAAGAACTATGCCCTCATAAAATGTAAGGAGAAAGTAATGAGAATAGCCACCGCGTGGCTCTCCATACGCTAGAAACAAGCTACCCGCAGAGATTGTGGTATAGGATCCAAAGAATTAACGCACTGAAGAACTATGCCCTCATAAAATGTAAGCAGAAAGTAATGAGAATAAACACCGCGTGGCGCTCCATACGCTAGAAACAAGCTACCCGGAGGGATTCTGGTGGAATGTCCAAACAATTAACGCACTGAAGCACTTTGCTCACACACAGTATGTGTCGAGAAAGTAATGAGTCTCGCCGCTGCGTGGCACTCCATTCGTTAGAAGAAAGATACGCGGAGGTATTCTGATGGATGTTCCAAACAATTAACGCACTGAAGCACTATGCTCACACAGTATAAATCCAACCTTGTCCTTGTCCCCGTTCCTCAAATAAATATGAATGATGAAATAAAGGTTGAAGAATGATATTGCAATGATGATAGCCCGTTTCGGTTCAAATCTGAGGTGCCGAAACCGAAGAGGCGCGTCTGAGCAATAAAAAAAAATTATATCTCCAGAAAGTAATTAGATTCGCTACTGCGTTGCGCTCTACTCGCTAGAAACAAGCTACACGGAAAGATTCTGGTGGAAGATCCAAACAATTAACGCACTGAAGCACTATGCCGTCAAAAATTGTATGCAGAAAGTAACGAGATTTGCCACCTCGTGGCGCTCCATTCGCTAGATCCAAGCTACCGGAAGGGATTCTGGTAGATGATCCAAACAATTAACACACTGAAGCTCTTTGGTCACACACAGTATGTGTCCAGAAAGTAATTAGATTCGCCTCTGCATGGTGCTCCATTCGCTAGAAGCAAACAACCCGGAGGGATTGTCGTTGATGAACCATAGAATTAACGCCCTGATGCTCTATGCCCTCATATTGTGTAAGCAGAAAGTAATGAGACTCGCCACTGCGTGGCGCTCCATTCGCTAAAAAAAAAAGCTTCCTGGAGGGATTGTGGTGGATGATCCAAACAATTAACGCACTGAAGCACTATGCCCTCATAAAGTGTACGCAGAAAATATGAGACTTTCCACCGCGTGGCGCTCCATTCGCTTGAAGCAAGCTACCCGAAGGGAGTGTGGTGGATGATCCAAACAATTAACGCACTGAAGTTCTATGCCCTCATATTGTGTAAGCAGAAAGTAATGAGACTCCCCGCTCCATGGCGCTACATTCGTTACAAGCAAGCTACCCGGAGGATTGAGGCGGATGATCCAAACAATTAACGCATTGAAGCACTATGCTCACACACAGTATGTGTTTAGAAAGTAATGAGACTCGCCGCTGCGTGGCGCTCCATTCGAAAAAAGAAAACTACCCATAGGGATTTAGGTAGATGATCCCAAGAATTAACGCACTGAAGCACTATGCCCTGATAAAGTGTATGCAGAAAGTAATGAGACTTGCTAGCGCGTGGCGCTCCATTCGCTTGAAGCAAGCTACCCGGAGGGATTGTGGTGAATGATCCAAAAAACGCACTGAAGCTCTATGCCCTCATATTGTGTAAGCAGAAAGTAATGAGACTCGCCGCTTCGTGGCGCTACATTCGCTACAAGCAAGCTACATGGAGAGATTGAGGCGGATGATCCAAACAATTATCGCAGTGAAGCACTACGCTCACACACAGTATCTGTTTAGAAAGTAATGAGACTCGCCGCTGCGTGGCGCTCCATTCGCTAGAAGAAAGCTACCCATAGAGAATTATGTAGATAATCCAAAGAATAAACGCACTGAAGCACTATGCCCTCATAAAGTGCATGCAGAAAGTAATAAGACTTGCTAGAGCATCTCGTGATGACCCGGAGGGATTGTGGATGATGATCCAAACAATCAACGCACTAAAGCACTTTGCTCACACACAGTATGTGTCTAGAAAATAATGAGACTTTCAGCTGTGTGGCGCTCCATTCGCTAGAAGTAAGCTACCGGAGTAATTGAGGCGGATAATCCAAACAATAAACGCAGTGAAGCACTATACTCACACACAGTATGTGTACGGAAAGTAATGAGACTCTGCATTGCGTGGCGCTCCATTCGCTAGAAGCAAGCTACCCGGGGAAATTGTTCTGGATGATCCATACAAGTAACGCACTGAAGCACTATGCTCACACAATGTATGTGTCCACAAAGTAATGATACTCGGCACTACGTGGCGCTCCATTCGCTAGAAGCAAGCTACCCGGAGGGATTGTTCTTGATGATCCATACAATTAACGCACAGAAGCAGTATGCTAACACACCGTATGTGTCCAAAAATAATGAGATTCGCCGCTGCGTGGCGCTCCATTCGGTAGAAGCAAGCTACCCGGAGGGATTGTTGGTGGATGATCCAAAAAACGCACTGAAGCTCTGTGCCCTCATATTGTGTAAGCAGAAAGTATTGAGACTCGCCGCTCCGTGGCGCTACATTCGCTAGAAGCAAGCTACCCGGAGGGATTGAGGCGGATGATCCGAACAATTAACGCAGTGAAGCACTATGCTCACACACAGTATGTGTTTAGAAAGTAATGAGACTCGAAGCTGCGTGGCGCTCCATTCGCTAGAAGCAAGCTACCCGAAGGGAATGTTGGTAGATTATCCACAGAACTAACGTACTCAAGAACTATGCCCTCCTATAGTGTAAGAAAAAATGAA
The DNA here is from genome assembly GCF_964235325.1 of Thermobia domestica. Taxonomy (NCBI): domain Eukaryota; kingdom Metazoa; phylum Arthropoda; class Insecta; order Zygentoma; family Lepismatidae; genus Thermobia; species Thermobia domestica. The sequence goes on along the minus strand of NW_027656324.1, from coordinate 45,143 downwards.
ATGAGAATTTCCGGCGCGTCGCGCTCCATTCGCTGGAAACAAGCTACCCGGAGGGATTTTCATGGATGATGCAAACAATTAACGCACAGAAACACTATGCTCGCACACAGTGTGTGTCTAGAAAGTAATATAACTCGCCGCTGCGAGGCGCTCCATTCGCTAGGATCAAGCTAACCGGAGGGATTGTGATGGATGATCCAAACAATAAACGCACTGAAGCACTATGCTCACACACAGTATGTGTCCAGAAAGTAGTAAGATTTGTCGCTGCGTGGCGCTCCATTCGCTAGAAGAAAGCTACCCATAGGGAATTATGTAGATCATCCCAAGAATTTACGCTCTGAAGCACTATGCCCTGATAAAGTGTATGCAGAAATTAATGAGACTTGCTAGCGTGTGGCCCTCCATTCGCTTGAAGCAAGCTACCCGAAGGGATTGTGGTACATGATCCAAAGAATTAACGCGCTGAAGAACTATGCCCTCATAAAGTGTATGCAGAAAGTAATGAGAATCGCCGCCGCGTGGCGCACCATACGCTACAAAAAAGCTACCCGGAGGGATTTTGATGGATGATCCAAAGAATTAACGCACTGAAGCTTTATGCCCGCATAAACTGTATGTGTCCTGAAAGTATTGATACTCGCCGCTACATGGCGCTCCATTCGCTAGAAGCAGGCTACCCGGAGGGATTGTGGTGGATGATACAAACTATTAACGCACTGAAGCACTATGCGCACATACAGTATGTAACAAGAAAGTAATGAGACTCGCCGCAGCGTGGCGCTCCATTCGCTAGAAGCAGGCTACCCGGAGGGATTGTGGTGGATGATACAAACTATTAACGCACTGAAGCACTATGCGCACATACAGTATGTCACAAGAAAGTAATGAGAATCGCCGCTGCGTGGCGCTCCATTTGCTAGAAGCAAGCTACCCGAAGGGATTGTGCTGGATGATCCACAGAATTAACGTACTGAAGAACTATGCTCTCATATAGTGTAAGCAAAAAAGTAATGAGAATCTCCTCCGCGTGCGCGCTCCTTTCGCTAGAAGCAAGCTACCCGGAGGGATTTTCGTGGAATATCCAAACAATTAACGCACTGAAGCACTTTGCTAACACACAATTTTTGTCGAGAAACTAGTGAGTCTCGCCGCTGCGTGGCACTCCGTTCGTTAGAAGCAACATGCGCGGAGGTATTCTGATGGATGATCCGAACAATTAACGCACTGAAGCTCTATGCACAGACAGTATGTCTCCAGAAATTAATGAGACTCGCCGCACCGGTGCGCTCCATTCGCTGGAAACAAGCTACTCGGAGGGATTCTGGTCGAAGATCCAAACAATTAACGCACTGAAGCACTATGCCATCATAAATTGTATGCAGAAACTAACGAGACTTCCCACCGCGTGGCGCTCCATTCGCTAGAAACAAGCTACCCGGAGGGATTGTGGTGGATGATCAAAACAATCAACGCACTGAAGAACTATGCTCATACTGTATGTGTCCTGAAAGTAATGAGAATCGCCGCTCCTTGGCGCTACATTCGCTACAAGCAAGCTACCTGGAGGGATTGACTCGGATGATCCAAACAATTAAAGCACTGAAGGACTATGCTCACACACAGTATGTGTCCAGAAAATAATGAGACTCGCCGCTGTGTGGCGCTCCATTTGCTAGAAATAAGCTACCCGGAGGGATTCTGGTGGAAGATCTGGAAGAAAATACAGGGAACAAAAAGAAATATATGAAAACAAAATAAAAGAAATGAAAGTAAATAGTTGGAAAAATTACCTTAAAGAAAATACTAACCTAGACATTTGGGGTGAACCATATAAAATAATTAGTCAGAAAATAAAGAAGCCAACAACTCTCTCAACCTTAAGAAAAGATGACGGAAGTTTTACTGAAGGATGGGAAAGCACCATAAAATTTTTAATGGAAAAACTTTTACCCAAGGACGAAAAAGAAGACGATGACGAGGTGCACAAACAAATGAGGGAAGAAATGAAAATTTTACCAATAAACGACGAAATTATGGAAGAAACAACCAATCAAGAAATAAATAATTACATAAAAATGTTAAAAAAGAAGAAAGCAGCAGGTCCGGACATGATAAAATCAGAAATTTTCCTGGAAAATGCAGATACATGGTCACCATATCTATCAAGACTCTACAATTTATGCCTCAAGACGAAAAGAATTCCTAAAATATGGAAACACTCAAACTTAGTAATAATAAAAAAGAGCGAAGATAAAAGAAATGATGATCCTAAGGCGTATAGACCGATCTGTCTCTTAAATATAATAGGAAAAATATTCGAAAGAGTAATCACTAACAGACTTAGCAAATATCGAAACATAGAGAAAGATAAGCTACAGCATGGCTTTAGGAAGAAGAAAAGTACGGAGACAGCTATAAGGAGGCTTTTAGAATTAATAGAAAATGGAAAAATAGACAAGTACCAGGTAGTAATCTATGTTGATATCAGTGGAGCTTTTGACAATTTGTGGTGGCCATCACTTTTCAAACAATTTAAAAAAATGAAAGTACCTAAATCACTATACCAACTAATGTTAGAATACTGCAACGAAAGACAGGTCACTTATAAGGCACCAAATAATAACATTACCACATATACAACAAAGGGATGTCCACAGGGATCCATATGCGGTCCAACGATGTGGGACATCGTTATCGAACCATGCCTAAAAACACTGGAAATTACGGAAGACACGGAAGGAGTAGTCGGCTATGCAGACGATATTGCAATAGTCGTATCAGCACGATCAAGAGACGAAATTGAGAGGAAAGGGAACCAAGTCTTACACACGCTTCAAAAATGGTGCGAAATAAATAAACTGAAACTATCAGGAAATAAAACTAAATATACGATATTCGGGCAATCTATACAAAGAGATCCAATATTAAAGATTAACAACCAAAAAATTGAACGAGTGAAAGAATTCAAGTATTTGGGAGTATGGATTGACGATAAACTGAACTATGCTAAACATGTCGAAAACGTAACTGACAAAGGAAAGAAAGTTGCACATAAAATACTCACAATTGCAAGAAAAGACTATAAGATACCCAAAAAGACCCTACAAACGTACAACAATGCTGTAATAATGCCAACAGTAAAATACTGTGCCAGCATCTGGGCTCACAGAATATTTGCAAATAAAAAATTAAGGGAACAAATAAACAGAGTTCAGAGAGGAGTTTTAATTAGAACAATAGGAATAATCAAAACACTACCGATAGAATCTTTACAGGTGCTTGCACTAGAAGAACCAATCCACTACCAAATACTAAGAGAAGCTGTAAAACGATGGAAGACAAATAATGAAACTATAAAAATAATAGAGATTCTAGGTACAAATCCGAACAACGAAGATGAACTAAATATGTTGATAGAAAGAAAATGGCAGGAGGAATGGTACACAACAACAAAAGGAGAAAAGCTCAAAGAATACATACCAACTATCAAAGTAAGGAAAGAAATTGGTGAAATAAAGAAGGAAACTATGGAAGCGCTGTCGGGACATGGACCCTTCAAAACACATTTGAAAAGATTAAATATTGAAAATGACGAAATGTGTACATGTGGAGAAATCCAAACACCTGAACACGTAATATGGAATTGTGAAAATTACGTAACTAGTGAAGAAATAAGGAATCTCAGAGATGAACTTAGTGATGAAGATTGGACTAGCTTACGGCAGGATAAAACAAAATTCGATAACTTTCAAAAAATAACAGAGCATATAGTGAGAAACCTATGGAATGAACGAACCCAACGAAGAAGGTAATTGAACAAATAGCACTTTGAAAAGATACAATTAAATAAAAAACAAATCAAATTCTAATAGAAACAATCTTAAAGTTCTGGCAAACATCCAGAACTATAGTACAAACTTACGTTTCTTTTTATTTATTTATTTATTTATGTCGTTTTTATTTCTATAACCCCTAATAACATTGTGTGTGTGTCAGTGTTGTGCGTGTTAGTGTAATAAACACATATGAGAAACAGTGTGATAAAAGCTTAGAGAATCATAGAAGAAAGAAGAAACTACAAGACAGTTAACACCAAATGAGAAGATGTTTTTTTTACACTGTGTTTTGTTTATCTTTTTCTTTTTAAATTTTTACTTTTCAGGGTGGTTAATGCGCTGCTTCCCAATCATTTATATTATGTATTAATCAATTATTTTCTTTCTTCTTTCAGGTTATTTTCTGCATGTAAAAGGTTAAATAAAGCAAAATAAAATAAACAAACAAAAAAAGAGAGAGAATATAAGGGCATGGTTTTTAAATATTAGGTGCCATGCTGAAAAGAAGTGTGCCTCACCTCAATCTGCTGAGGTTTGACAGCCGAAAAGACAGGGAGATAATAAAGAAACATCAAGTATAAGAGAGAGAATAAAGGCAAGAGGCAGTTGCGTCTGCCATAAATAAGTCCGAAAGTAATCGGCCAAGGCAGGGGGAAGTGGAGGCATAAAAAAAAAAAAAAAAACAGTATGTCACAAGAAAGTAATGAGACTCGCCGCAGCGTGGCGCTCCATTTGCTAGAAGCAAGCTACCCGAAGGGATTGTGCTGGATGATCCACAGAATTAACGTACTGAAGAACTATGCTCTCATATAGTGTAAGCAAAAAAGTAATGAGAATCTCCTCCGCGTGCGCGCTCCTTTCGCTAGAAGCAAGCTACCCGGAGGGATTTTCGTGGAATATCCAAACAATTAACGCACTGAAGCACTTTGCTAACACACAATTTTTGTCGAGAAACTAGTGAGTCTCGCCGCTGCGTGGCACTCCGTTCGTTAGAAGCAACATGCGCGGAGGTATTCTGATGGATGATCCGAACAATTAACGCACTGAAGCTCTATGCACACACAGTATGTCTCCAGAAATTAATGAGACTCGCCGCACCGGTGCGCTCCATTCGCTGGAAACAAGCTACTCGGAGGGATTCTGGTCGAAGATCCAAACAATTAACGCACTGAAGCACTATGCCATCATAAATTGTATGCAGAAGCTAACGAGACTTCCCACCGCGTGGCGCTCCATTCGCTAGAAACAAGCTACCCGGAGGGATTGTGGTGGATGATCAAAACAATCAACGCACTGAAGAACTATGCTCACACTGTATGTGTCCTGAAAGTAATGAGAATCGCCGCTCCTTGGCGCTACATTCGCTACAAGCAAGCTACCTGGAGGGATTGACTCGGATGATCCAAACAATTAAAGCACTGAAGGACTATGCTCACACACAGTATGTGTCCAGAAAATAATGAGACTCGCCGCTGTGTGGCGCTCCATTCGCTAGAAATAAGCTACCCGGAGGGATTCTGGTGGAAGATCCAAACAATTAACGCACTGAAGCACTATGCCCTCGTAAAGTGTATGCAGAAAGTAATGAGACCTCCCACTTCGTGGCGCTCCATTCGCTAGAACCAAGAGACCCGGAGGGATTGTGGATGATGATCCAAACAATCAACGCACTAAAGCACTTTGCTCACACACAGTATGTGTCTAGAAAATAATGAGACTTGCCGCTGTGTGGCGCTCCATTCGCTAGAAGTAAGCTACCCGGAGGGATTCTGGTGGAAGATCCAAACTTTTAGCGCACTGAAGCACTGTGCACTCACACAGTATGTGTACGGAAAGTAATGAGACTCGGCATTGCGTGGCGCTCCATTCGCTAGAAGCAAGCTACCCGGGGAAATTGTTCTGGATGATCCATACAATTAACGCACTGAAGCACTATGCTCACACACTGTATGTGTCCACAAAGTAATGATACTCGGCACTACGTGGCGCTCCATTCGCTAGAAGCAAGCTACCCGGAGGGATTGTTCTTGATGATCCATACAATTAACGCACAGAAGCAGTATGCTAACACACCGTATGTGTCCAAAAATAATGAGATTCGCCGCTGCGTGGCCCTCCATTCGCTAGAAGTAAGCTACCCGGAAGGATTCTGGTGGAAGATCCAAACAATTAACGCACTGAAGCACTATGCCCTCATAAAGTGTATGCAGAAAGTAATGAGACCTCCCACTTCGTGGCGCTCCATTCGGTAGAACCAAGAGACCCGGAGGGATTGTGGATGATGATCCAAACAATCAACGCACTAAAGCACTTTGCTCACACACAGTATGTGTCTAGAAAATAATGAGACTTGCCGCTGTGTGGCGCTCCATTCGCTAGAAGTAAGCTACCCGGAGGGATTCTGGTGGAAGATCCAAACTTTTAGCGCACTGAAGCACTGTGCACTCACACAGTATGTGTACGGAAAGTAATGAGACTCGGCATTGCGTGGCGCTCCATTCGCTAGAAGCAAGCTACCCGGGGAAATTGTTCTGGATGATCCATACAATTAACGCACTGAAGCACTATGCTCACACACTGTATGTGTCCACAAAGTAATGATACTCGGCACTACGTGGCGCTCCATTCGCTAGAAGCAAGCTACCCGGAGGAATTGTTCTTGATGATCCATACAATTAACGCACAGAAGCAGTATGCTAACACACCGTATGTGTCCAAAAATAATGAGATTCGCCGCTGCGTGGCCCTCCATTCGCTAGAAGTAAGCTACCCGGAAGGATTCTGGTGGAAGGTCCAAACAATTAACGCACTGAAGCACTATGCCCTCATAAAGTGTATGCAGAAAGTAATGAGACCTCCCACTTCGTGGCGCTCCATTCGCTAGAACCAAGAGACCCGGAGGGATTGTGGATGATGATCCAAACAATCAACGCACTAAAGCACTTTGCTCACACACAGTATGTGTCTAGAAAATAATGAGACTTGCCGCTGTGTGGCGCTCCATTCGCTAGAAGTAAGCTACCGGAGTAATTGAGGCGGATAATCCAAACAATTAACGCAGTGAAGCACTATACTCACACACAGTATGTGTACGGAAAGTAATGAGACTCGGCATTGCGTGGCGCTCCATTCGCTAGAAGTAAGCTACCCGGAGGGATTCTGGTGGAAGATCCAAACAATTAACGCACTAAAGCACTATGCCCTCATAAAGTGTATGCAGAACGTAATGAGACCTCCCACTTCGTGGCGCTCCATTCGCTAGAACCAAGAGACCCGGAGGGATTGTGGATGATGATCCAAACAATCAACGCACTAAAGCACTTTGCTCACACACAGTATGTGTCTAGAAAATAATGAGACTTTCAGCTGTGTGGAGCTCCATTCGCTAGAAGTAAGCTACCGGAGTAATTGAGGCGGATAATCCAAACAATAAACGCAGTGAAGCACTATACTCACACACAGTATGTGTACGGAAAGTAATGAGACTCTGCATTGCGTGGCGCTCCATTCGCTAGAAGCAAGCTACCCGGGGAAATTGTTCTGGATGATCCATACAATTAACGCACTGAAGCACTATGCTCACACAATGTATGTGTCCACAAAGTAATGATACACGGCACTACGTGGCGCTCCATTCGCTAGAAGCAAGCTACCCGGAGGGATTGTTCTTGATGATCCATACAATTAACGCACAGAAGCAGTATGCTAACACACCGTATGTGTCCAAAAATAATGAGATTCGCCGCTGCGTGGCGCTCCATTCGGTAGAAGCAAGCTACCCGGAGGGATTGTTGGTGGATGATCCAAAAAACGCACTGAAGCTCTGTGCCCTCATATTGTGTAAGCAGAAAGTATTGAGACTCGCCGCTCCGTGGCGCTACATTCGCTAGAAGCAAGCTACCCGGAGGGATTGAGGCGGATGATCCGAACAATTAACGCAGTGAAGCACTATGCTCACACACAGTATGTGTTTAGAAAGTAATGAGACTCGAAGCTGCGTGGCGCTCCATTCGCTTGAAGAAAGCTACCCATAGGGAATTATGTAGATGATCCAAAGAATTAACGCACTGAAGCACTATGCCCTCATAAAGTGCTTGCAGAAAGTAATGAGACTTGCTAGCGGTTGGCGCTCCATTCGCTAGAACGCAGCTACCCGGAGGGATTCTGGTGGTATATCCAAAAATTAACGCACTGAAGCACTTTGCTCACACACAGTATGTGTCGAGAAAGTAATGAGTCTCGCCGCTGCGTGGCACTCCATTCGATAGAAGCAAGATACGCGGAGGTATTCTGATGGATGATCCAAACAATAAACGCAATGAAGCACTATGCTCAAACAGTATGTCTCCAGAAAGTAATTAGATTCGCCGCTGCGTTGCGGTCCACTCGCTAGAAACAAGCTACCTGGAGGGATTCTGGTGGAAGATCCAAACAATTAACGCACTTAAGCACTATGTCATCATAAATTTTATGCAGAAAGTAGCGAGACTTGTCACCGCGTGGCGCTCCATTCGCTAGTTCCAAGCTACCGGGAGGGACTCTGGTAGATGAATCAAACAATTAACACACTGAAACTCTTTGCTCACACACAGTATGTGTCCAGAAAGTAATAAGATTCGCCTCTGCGTGGCGCTCCATTCGCTAGAAGCAAAGTACCCGGAGGGATTGTGCTGGATGATCTATAGAATTAAAGCACTGAAGCACTATGATCACACAGAGTATGTGTCAAGAAAGTAATAAGACTTGCCGCTGGGTGGCGCTCCATTCGTTAGAAGCAAGCTACCCGGAGTGATTGTTATGGATGATCCAAACAATTAACGCACTGAAGCTCTATGCCCTCATATTGTGCAAACAGAAAGTAATGAGACTCGCCACTGCGTGGCGCTCCATTCGCTAAAAAAAAAACTTCCTGGAGGGATTCTGGTGGATGATCCAAACAATTAACGCACTGAAGCTACTATGCCCTCATAGAGTGTACGCAGAAAATTATGAGACTTTCCACCGCGATTCGCTCCATTCGCTTGAAGCAAGCTACCCGAAGGGATTGTGGTGGATGATCCAAACAATTAACGCACTGATGTTCTATGTCCTCATATTGTGTAAGCAGAAAGTAATGAGACTCGCCGCTCCGTGGCTCTACATTCGCTACAAAGAAGCTACCCGGATAAATTGAGGCGGATGATCAAAACAATTAACGCAGTGAAGCACTATGCTCACACACAGTATGTGCCGAAAAAGTAAAGAGTGTCGCCGCTTCGTGGCACTCCATTCGCTAGAAGCAAGATACGCGGAGGTGTTCTGATGGATGATTCAAACAATTAACGCACTGAAGCACTGTTCTCACACAGTATGTCTCAAGAAAGTAATTAGATTCGCCGCTGCGTTGTGCTCCACTCGCTAGAAACAAGCTACCCGGAGGGATTCTGCTGGAAGATCCAAACAATTAACGCACTGAGGCACTATGCCATCATAAATTGTATGCAGAAAGTAACGAGACTTGCCACCGCGTGGCGCTCCATTCGCTAGATCCAAGCTACCGGGAGGGATTCTGGTAGATGATAAAAACAATTAACACAAGAAAGCCCTTTTCTCACACACAGTATGTGTCCAGAAAGTAATTAGATCCTCCTCTGCGTGGCGCTCCATTCGCTAGAAGCAAACTACCCGGAGGGATTGTGGTGGATGATCCATAGAATTTAAGCACTGAAGCACTATGATCACACTGAGTATGTGTCAAGAAAATAATAAGACTCGCCGCTGCGTGGTGCTCCATTCGCTAGAAGCAAGCTATCCGGAGGTATTGTGGTGGATGATCCAAACAATTAACGCACTGAAGTTCTATGCCCTCATACTGTGTAAGCAGAAAGTAATGAGACTCGCCGCTGCGTGGCGCTCCATTCGCTAAAAGAAAACTACCCATAGGAGTTTAGGTAGATGAGCCCAAGAATTAACGCACTGAAGCACTATGCTCTGATAAATTGTATGCAGAAAGTAATGAGACTTGCTAGCGCGTGGCGCTCCATTCGCTTGAAGCAAGCTACCCGAAGGGATAATGGTACATGATCCACAGAATTAACGTACTGAAGAACTATGCCCTCATATAGTGTAAGCAAAAAAGTAATGAGAATCTCCGCCGCGTGGTGCTCCATTCGCTAGAAGCAAGCTACCCGGAGGGATTTTCATGGAATATCCAAACAATTAACGCACTGAAGCTCTATGCACACACAGTATGTCTCCATAAAGTAATGAGCTTCGCCTCACCGTTGCGCTCCATTCGCTAGAAACCAGCTACTCGGAAGGATTCTGGTCGAAGATCCAAACAATTAACGCACTAAAGCACTATGCCATCATAAATTGTATGCAGAAAGTAACGAGACTTGCCACTGCGTGTCGCTCCAATCGCTAGAAGCAAGAAACCCGGAGGGTTTGTGGTGGATGATCAAAACAATAAACGCATTGAAGAACTATGCTCACACAGAGTATGTGTCCTGAAAGTAACGAGACTCGCCGCTCCGTGGCGCTACATTCGCTACAAGCAAACTACCCGGAGGGATTGAGTCGGATGATCCAAACTATTAACGCACTGAAGCACTATGCCCTGAAAAAGTGTATGCAAAAAATAATGAGACTTGCCACCGCGTGGAGTTCCATTCGCTACAAGCAAGCAATCCGGAGGGATTGTGGTAGATGATCCAAAGAATTAACGCACTGAAGCACTATGCCCTCATACAGTGTATGCAGAAAGTAATGATACTAGGCGCAACGTGGTGCTCCAATCGCTAGAAACAAGCTATCCGGAGGGACTGTGATGGATGATCCAAACAATTAACGCACTGAAGCAATATGCCTTCATAAAGTGTATGAAGAAAGTAATGATGATCGGCGCCGTGTGGCGCTCCATTCGCTAGAAGCTAGTTACCAGAGGGATTGTGCTGGATGATCCAAACAATTGACGCACTGGAGCACTATGCCCTCATATAGTTTATGCAGAAACTAGCGAGACTTTAAAGCGCGTGGAGCTCCATTCGCTAGAAGCAAGCTACCCGGAGGGATTGTGGTGGATGATCCCAACCATTAACGCACTGAAGCTCTATGCCTCATAATATGTATGCGTCCAGAAAGTTACGAGACTCGTCGCTGCGTGGCGCTCCATTCGCAAGAAGCAAGCTACCCGAAAGGATTGTGGTAGATGATCCAAAGAATTAACGCACTAGAAGCACTATGCCCTCATAAAGTGTAAGAGGAAAATAATGAGCCTTTCCACCGCGTGGCGCTCCATTCGCTAGAAGCAACCTACCCGAATGGATTGTGGTTCATGACCCAAACAATTAACGCACTGAAGGAATATGCTCACACAGTATGTGCCAAGAAAGTAATGAGACTCGCCGCTGCGTGGCGCTTCATTCGCTAGAAACAAGCTAACTGGGAGGATTCTGGTGGAAGATCCAAACAATTAACGCACTGAAGCACTATGCCTTCATAAAGTGTGTGCAGAAAGTAATGAGACCTGCCACCGCGTGGCGCTCTATTCGCTAGAACCAAGAGACCCGGAGTGATTGTGGTGGATTATCCAAACAATTAACGCACTTAAGCCCTTTGCTCACACACATTATGGGTTTAGAAAATAATGAGACTCGCCCGTGCGTGGCGCTCCATTCGTTAAAAGCAAGCTATCCGGAGGGATTGTGGTGGATGATCCAAACTTTTAGCGCACTGAAGCACTATGCACTCACACAGCATGTGTCCAGAAAGTAATGAGACTCGCCGCTGCGTGGCGCTCCATTCGCTACAATCAAGCTACCGGAGTAATTGAGGCGGATAATCCAAACAATTAACGCAGTGAAGCACTATGCTCACACACAGTATGTGTACGGAAAGTAATGAGACACGGCATTGCGTGGCGCTCTATTCGCTAGAAGCAAGCTACCCGGAAAGATTGTTCTGCATGATCCATACAATTAACGCACTGAAGCAGTATGCTAACATACTGTATGTGTCCAAAAAGTAATGAGATTCGCCGCTGCATGGCGCTCCATTCGGTAGAAGCAAGATACCCGGAGGGATTATGGTGGATGATCCAAACAACGCACTGAAGCACTATGCCCGGATAAAGTGTATTCAGAAAGTAATGAAACTTGCTAGCGCGAGGCGCTCCATTCGCTTGAAGCAAGCCACCCGAAGGGATTGTGGTAAATGATCCAAAGAATTAACGCACTAAGGAACTATGCCCTCATAAAGTCTAAGCAGAAAGTAATGAAAATCGCCACCGCGTGGCGCTCCATACGCTAGAAAAAAGCTAAACGGCGGGATGCGGTGGATGAGCCAAACCATTAACGTACTGAAGCACTAAGCTCTCATAAAATGTATGCACAAAGTATTGGTACTCGGCGCCGCGTGGCGTTCCATTCGCTAGAAGGAAGCTTCCCGAGGGGTTGTGGTGGATGATCCAAACAATTAACGCAATGAAGCACTATACCCCCATAAAGTGTATGAAGAAAATAATGAGAATTTCCACCGCGTGGCGCTCCATTCGCTTCAAGCAAGCTACCCGAAGGGATTGTGGTGGATGATCCAAACAATTAACGCACTATAGTTCTAAGCCCTCATATTTTGTAAGCAGAAAGTAATGAGACTCGCCGCTCCGTAGCGCTACATTCACTACAAGCAAGCTACCTGGAGGGATTGAGGCGCATGATCCAAACAATTAACGCAGTGAAGCACTATGCTCACACACAGTATGTGTTTAGAAATAATGAGACTCGCCGCTGCGTTTCGCTCCATTCGCTAAAAGAAAACTACCATAGGAGTTTAGGTAGATGATCCCAAGAATTAACGCACTGCAGCACTATGCTCTGATAAATTGTATGCAGAAAGTAATAAGACTTGTTAGCGCGTGGCGCTCCATTCGCTTGAAGCAAGCTACCCGGAGGGATTGTGGTGGATGATCCAAACAACGCACTGAAGCTCTATGCCCTCATATTGTGAGGGCAGAAAGTAATGAGACTCGCCGCTCCGTGGCGCTACATTCGATACAAAAAAGCTACCCGGAGGGATTGAGGCGGATGTTCCAAACAATTAACGCACTGAAGCACTATGCTCACACACACTATGTGTCAAGAAAGTAATAAGACTCGCCGCTGCGTGGCGCTCCATTCGCTAGAAGCAAGCTACCCAAAGGGATAATGGTAGATGATCCACAGAATTAACGTACTGAAGAACTATGCCCTCATATAGTGTAAGCAAAAAAGTAATGAGAATCTCCGCAGCGTGGCGCTCCATTCGCTAGAAGCAAGCTACCCGGAGGGTTTGTGGTGGATGATAAAAACAATTAACGCACTGAAGAACTATGCTCACACAGAGTATATGTCCTGAAAGTAATGAGACTCGCCGCTCCGTGGCGCTACATTCGCTACAAGCAAACTACCCGGAGGGATTGAGGCGGATGATCCAAACTATTAACGCACTGAAGCACTATGCACTGATAAAGTGTATGCAGAAAGTAATGAGACTTGCCACCGCGTGGAGTTCCATTTGCTACAAGCAAGCTATCCGGAGGGATTGTGGTGGATGATCCAAAGAATTAATGCACTGAAGCACTATGGCCTCATAAAGTGTATGCAGAAAGTAATGATACTCGGCGCAACGTGGCGCTCCATTCGCTACAAGCAAGCTACCAGGAGGAATTGATTCGGATGATCCAAACAATTAACGCAGTGAAGCACTATGCTCACACACAGTATGTGTTTAGAAAGTAATGAGAATCGCAGCTGCGTGGCGCTCCATTCACTAAAAGAAAACTACCCATAGGGATTTAGGTAGATGATCCCAAGAATTAACGCACTGAAGCACTATGCTCTGATAAATTGTATGCAGAAAGTAATAAGACTTGCTAGCGCGTGGCGCTCCATTCGCTTGAAGCAAGCTACCTGGAGGGATTCTGGTGGATGATCCAAACAACGCACTGAAGCTCTATGCCCACATATTGTGTAAGCAGAAAGTAATGAGACTCGCCGCTCCGTGGCGCTCCATTCGCTAAAAGAAAACTACCCATAGGAGTTTAGGTAGATGAGCCCAAGAATTAACGCACTGAAGCACTATGCTCTGATAAATTGTATGCAGAAAGTAATGAGACTTGATAGCGCGTGGCGCTCCATTCGCTTGAAGCAGGCTACCCGGAGGAATTGTGGTGGATGATCCAAACAACGCACTGAAACGCTATGCCCTCATAAAGTGTACGCAGAAAATAATGAGATATTCATTTGCGTATCTCTCCATTCGCTTGAAGCAAGCTACCCGAAGAGATTGTGGTGGATGATCCAAACAATTAACGCACTGAAGTTCTATGCCCTCTTATTGTGTAAGCAGAAAGTAATGATACTCGCCGCTCCGTGGCGCTACATTCGCTAGAAGCAAGATTCGCGGAGGTATTCTGATACATGGTACAAACAATTAACGCACTGAAGCAGTATGCTCAAACAGTATGTCTCCAGAAAGTAATTAGATTCGCCGCTGCGTTGTGCTCCACTCGCTAGAACCAAGCTACCCGGAGGGATTGTCGTAGATGATTTAAAGAATTAACGCACTGAAGAAATATGCCTTCATAAAATTAAAGCAGAAAGTAATGAGAATAGCCGCCGCGTGGCGCTCCATTCGCTAAAAAAAAAGCTTCCTGGAGGGATTCTGGTGGATGATCCAAACAATTAACGCACTGAAGCACTATGCCCTCATAAAGTGTACGCAGAAAATAATTAGATTCGCCGCTGCGTTGCGCTCCACTCGCTAGAAACAAGCTACCCGGAGGGATTCTGGTGGAAGATCCAAACAATTAACGCACTGAAGCACTATGCCATCATAAATTGTATGCAGAAAATAACGAGACTTGCCACCCTGTGGCGCTCTATTCGCTAGATCCAAGCTACCGGTTGGGATTCTGGTAGATGATCCAAACAATTAACTTACTGAAGCTCTTTGCTCACACACAATATGTGTCCAGAAAGTAATTACATTCTCCTCTGCGTGGCGCTCCATTCGCTAGAAGCTAGCTAACCGGGAGGATTCTGGTTTAAGATCCAAACAATTAACGCACTGAAGCACTATGACCTCATAAAGTGTATGCAGAAAGTAATGAGACCTGCCACCGCGTGGCGCTCCATTCGCTAGAAGTAAGCTACCCGGAGAAATTGTTCTGGATGATCCATACAATTAACGCGCTAAAGCACTATGCACACAAACTGTATGTGTCCAGAAAGTAATGATACTCGGCACTACGTGGCGCTCCATTCGCTAGAAGCAAGGTACCCGGAGGGATTGTTCTGGATGATCCATACAATTAACGCACTGAAGCAGTATGCTAACACACTGTATGTGTCTAATAAGTAATGAGATTCGCCGCTGCGTGGCGCTCCATTCGGTAGAAGCAAGCCTCCCGGAGGGATTGTGGTGGATGATCCAAACAGCGCACTGAAGCTCTGTGCCCTCATATTGTGTAAGCAGAAAGTATTGAGACTCGCCGCTCCGTGGCGCTACATTCGCCACAAGCAAGCTACCCGGAGGGATTGAGGCGGATGATCCAAACAATTAACGCAGTGAAGCACTATGCTCACACACAGTATGTGTTTAGAAAGTAATGAGACTCGCCGCTGCGTGGCGCTCCATTCGCTAGAAGCAAGCTAAACGGCGGGATGCGGTGGATGAGCCAAACCATTAACGTACTGAAGCACTAAGCCCTCATAAAATGTATGCAGAAAGTAATGATACTCGGCGCCGCGTGGCACTCCATACGCTAGAAGAAAGCTACCCGCAGGGATTTTGATGGATGATCCAAACAATTAACTCACTGAAGCACTATGCTCACACACAGTATGTGTTTAGAAAGTAATGAGACTCGCCGCTGCGTGGCGCTCCATTCGCTAGAAGCAAGCTAAACGGCGGGATGCGGTGGATGAGCCAAACCATTAACGTACTGAAGCACTAAGCCCTCATAAAATGTATGCAGAAAGTAATGAGACTCACCGCTTCGTGGCGCTACATTCCCTACAAGCAAGCTACCAGGAGGGATTGATTCGGATGATCCAAACAATTAAGGCAGTGAAGCACTATGCTCCCGCACAGTATGTGTTTAGAAAGTAATGAGACACGCAGCTGCGTGGCGCTCCATTCAGTAAAAGAAAACTACCCATAGGGATTTAGGTAGATGATCCCAAGAATTAACGCACTGAAGTTCTTTACCCTCATATTGTCTAAGCAGAAAGTAATGAGACTCGCCGCTCCGTGGCGCTACATTCGCTACAAGCAAGCTACCCGAAGGGATTGTGGTAGATGATCCAAAGGGTTAACGCACTGAAGCACTATGCCCTCATAAAGTGCATGCAGAAAGTAATGAGACATGCTAGCGCGTGGCGCTCCATTCGCTAGAAAAAAGCTACCCGGAGGGATTTTCATGGATGATCCAAACAATTAACGAACTGAAGCACTATGCTCGCACAGAGTATGTGTCTAGAAAGTAATGAGACTCGTCGCTGCGTGGAGCTCCATTAGCTAGAATCAAGCTAACCGGAGGGATTGAGCCGGATCATCCAAACAATTAACGAAGTGAAGCACTATGCTCACACACAGTATGTGTTTAGAATGTAATGAGACTCTCCGCTGCGTGGCGGTCCATTCGTTAGAAGGAAGCTACCCATAGGGAATTATGTAGATGATCCAAAGAATTAACGCACTGAAGTTCTTTACCCTCATATTGTGTAAGCAGAAAGTAATGAGACTCGCCGCTCCGTGGCGCTACATTCGCTACAAGCAAGCTACCTGGGGGGATTAAGGCGGATGATCCAGACAATTAACGCAGTGTAGCACTATGCTCACGCACAGTATGTGTTTAGAAAGTAATGAGACCCCCCGCTGCGTGGCGCTCCATTCTCTAAAAGAAAACTACCCATAGGGATTTAGGTAGATGATCCCAAGAATTAACGCACTGAAGCACTATGCTCTGATAAATTGTATGCAGAAAGTAATGAGACTTGCTAGCGCGTGGCGCTACATTCGCTACAAGCAAGCTTTCCGAGGGATTGTGGTGGATGATCCAAAATATTAACGCAATGAAGCACTATACCCCGATAAAGTTTATGCAGAAAGTAATGAGATTCGCCGCTACGTGGCGCTCCAATCGCTAGAAGCAAGCTACCCGGAGAGATTGAGGCGGATGATCCAAACAATTAACGCAGTGAAGCACTATGCTCACACACAGTATGTGTTTAGAGAGTAATGTGACCCGCCGCTGAGTGGCGCTCCATTCGCTAGAAGAAAGCTACCCATAGGGAATTATGGAGATGATCCAAAGAATTAACGCACTGAAGCACTATGCCCTCATAAAGTGCATGCAGAAAGTAATGAGACTTGCTAGCGCGTGGCGCTCCATTCCCTAGAAACAAGCTACCCGTAGTAATTTTCATGGATGATCCAAAGAATTAACGCACTGAAGCACTATGCTCGCACACAGTATGTGTCTATAAAGTAATTAGACTCGCGTCTGCGAGGCGCTCCATTCGCTAGGATCTAGCTAACCGGGGTGTTTATGATGGATGATCCAAACAATTAACGCAGTGAAGGACTATGCTCACACACAGTATGTGTTTAGAAAGTAATGAGACTCGCCGCTGCGTGGCGCTCCATTCACTAAAAGAAAACTACCCATAGTGATTTAGATAGATGATCCCAAGAATTAACGCACTGAAGCACTATGCTCTGATAAATTGTATGCAAAAAGTAATGAAACTTGACAGCGCGTGGCGCTCCATTCGCTTGAAGCAAGCTTCCCGGAGGGATTGTGGTGGATGGTCCAAACAACGCACTGAAGCTCTATGCCCTCATATTGTGTAAGCAGAAAGTATTGAGACTCACCGCTCCGTGGCGCTACATTCGCTACAAGCAAGCTTCCCGAGAGATTTTGGTGGATGATCCAAACAATTAACGCAATGAAGCACTATACCCCCATAAAGTGTATGCAGAAAGTAATGAGACTCGCCCCTACGTGGCGCTCCAATCGCTAGAAGCAAGCTACCCGGAGGGATTGAGGCGGATGATCCAAACAATTAACGCAGTGAAGCAAAATGCTCACACACAGTATGTGTTTAGAAAGTAATGAGACTTGCCGCGGAGTGGCACTCCATTCGCTAGAAGAAAGCTACCCATAGGGAATTATGTAGATGATCCAAATAATTAACGCAATGAAGCACTATGCCCTCAAAAAGTGCATGCAGAAAGTAATGAGACTTGCTAGCTCGTGGCGCTCCATTCGCTTGAAGCAAGCTAGCCGAAGGGATTTTGATGGATGATCTAAACAATTAACGTAGTGAAGCACTATGCTCACACACATTATGTGTTTAGAAAGTAAAGAGACTCGCCGCTGCGTGGCGCTCCATTCGCTAGAAGAAAGCTACCCATAGGAAATTACGTATATGATCCAAAGAATTAACGCACTGAAGTAATGAGACTTGCTAGCGCGTGAGACTTGCTCATAAAGTGCATGCAGAAAGTAATGAGATTTGCTAGCGCGTGGCTCTCCTTTCGCTAGAAGCAAGCTACCCGAAAGGATTGTGGTAGATGATCCAAAGAATTAACGCACTAGAAGCACTATGCCCTCATAAAGTGTAAGCAGAAAATAATCAGACTTTCCACCGCGTGGCGCTCCATTCGCTGGAAGCAACCTACCCGAATGGTTTGTGGTTCATGATCCAAACAATTAACGCACTGAAGGAAAATGCTTACACAGTATGTGCCAAGAAAGTAATGAGACTCGCCGCTGCGTGGCGCGTCATTTGCTAGAAACAAGATACCCGGGAGGATTCTGGTGGATGCTCCAAACAATTAACGCACTGAAGCACTTTGCTCACACACAGTATGTTTTTAGAAAATAATGAGACTCGCCCGTGAGTGGCGCTCCATTCGCTAGAAGCAAGCTATCCGGAGGGATTGTGGTGGATGATCCAAACAATTAACGCAGTGAAGCACTATGTTCACACACAGTATGTGTACGGAAAGTATAGAGACTCGGCATTGCGTGGCGCTCCATTCGCTAGAAGCAAGCTACCAGGAGAAATTGTTCTGGATGATTCATACAATTAACGCACAGAAGCACTATGCTCACAAACTGTATGTGTCCACAAAGTAATGATACTCGGCACTACGTGGCGCTACATTCGCTAGAAGCAAGGTACCCGGAGGGATTTTTCTGGATGATCCATACAATTAACGTACTGAAGCAGTATGCTAACACACTGTATGTGTGCAAAAAGTAATGAGATTCGCCGCTGCGTGGCGCTCCATTCGGTAGAAGCAAGCTACCCGGAGGGATTGTGGTGGATGATCCAAACAATTAACGCAGTGAAGCACTATGCTCACGCACAGTATGTGTTTAGAAAGTAATGAGACACGCAGCTGCGTGGCGCTCCATTCACTAAAAGAAAACTACCCATAGGGATTTAGGTAGATGATCCCAAGAATTAACGCACTGAAGTTCTTTACCCTCATATTGTGTAAGCAGAAAGTAATGAGACTCGCCGCTCCGTGGCGCTACATTCGCTACAAGCAAGCTACCAGGAGGGATTGATTCGGATGATCCAAACAATTAACGCAGTGAAGCACTATGCTCACGCACAATATGTGTTTAGAAAGTAATGAGACTCGCCGCTGTGTGGCGCTCCATTCGCTAGAAGCAAGCTAAACGGCGGGATGCGGTGGATGAGCCAAACCATTAACGTACTGAAGCACTAAGCCCTCATAAAATGTATGCAGAAAGTTATGAGACTCGCCGCTTCGTGGCGCTACATTCGCTACAAGCAAGCTACCAGGAGGGATTGATTCGGATGATCCAAACAATTAACGCAGTGAAGCACTATGCTCACGCACAGTATGTGTTTAGAAAGTAATGAGACACGCAGCTGCGTGGCGCTCCATTCACTAAAAGAAAACTACCCATAGGGATTTAGGTAGATGATCCCAAGAATTAACGCACTGAAGTTCTTTACCCTCATATTGTGTAAGCAGAAAGTAATGAGACTCGCCGCTCCGTGGCGCTACATTCGCTACAAGCAAGCTACCCGAAGGGATTGTGGTAGATGATCCAAAGAATTAACGCACTGAAGCACTATGCCCTCATAAAGTGCATGCAGAAAGTAATGAGACTTGCTGGCGCGTGGCGCTCCATTCGCTAGAAAAAAGCTACCCGGAGGGATTTTCATGGATGATCCAAACAATTAACGAACTGAAGCACTATGCTCGCACAGAGTATGTGTCTAGAAAGTAATGAGACTCGTCGCTGCGAGGCGCTCCATTCGCTAGGATCAAGCTAACCGGAGGGATTGTGATGGATGATACAAACAATAAACGCACTGAAGCACCATGCTCACACACAGTATGTGTCCAGAAAGTAGTAAGACTCGTCGCTGCGTAGCGCTCCATTCGCTAGAAGAAAACAACCCATAGGGAATTATGTAGATGATCCCAAGAATTAACTCTCTGAAGCACTATGCCCTGATAAAGTCTATGCAGAAAGTAATGAGACTTGCTAGCGCGTGGCGTTCCATTCGCTAGAATCAAGCTTCCCGAAAGATTGTGGTGGATGATCCAAACAATTAACGAAATGAAGCACTATACCCCCATAAAGTGTATGCAGAAAGTAACGAGACTCGCCGCTACGTGGTGCTCCAATCGCTAGAAGCAAGCTGCCCGGTGGGACTGTGGTGGATGATCCAAACAATTAACGAACTGAAGTTCTATGCCCTCATATTTTGTAAGCAGAAAGTAATGAGACTCGAAGCTCCGTGGCGCAATATTCGCTACAAGCAAGCTAACTGGAGGGATTGAGGCGGATGATCCAAACAATTAACGCAGTGAAGCACTATGCTCACACACAGTATGTGTTTAGAAATAATGAGACTCGCCGCTGCGTGGCGCTCCATTCGCTAAAAGAAAACTACCCATAGGGGTTTAGGTAGATGATCTCAAGAATTAACGCACTGAAGCACTATGATCTGATAAATTGTATGCAGAAAGTAATGAGACTTGCTAAGGCGTGGCGCTCCATTCGCTAGAAGGGAGCTACCCGAAGGAATTGTGGTAGATTATCCACAGATTTAACGTAATGAAGAACTATGCCCTCATATAGTGTAAGAAAAAAGTAATGAGAATCTCCGTCGCGTGGCGCTCCATTCGCTAGAAACAAGGTACCCGGAGGGATTTTCATGGATGATACAAACAACGCACTGTAGCACTTTGCTCGCACACAGTATGTGTCTAGAAAGTAATGAGACTCGCCGCTGCGAGGCGCTCCATTCGCTAGGATCAAGCTAACCGGATGGATTGTGATGGATGATCCGAAAAATTAACGCACTGAAGCACTATGCTCACACACAGTATGTGTCCAGAAAGTAATAAGACTCGTCGCTGCGTGGCGCTCCATTAGCTAGAATCAAGCTACCCGGAATGTTTGTGGTGAATGATCCAAACAATTAACGCACTGAAGAACTATGCCATCATAAAGTGTATGCAGAAAGTAATGAGACTTGCTAGCGCGTGGCGCTCCATTCCTTAGAACCAAGCTACCCGGAGGGAATGTCGAAGATTATTTAAAGAATTAACGCACTGAAGAACTGTGCCCTCAAAAAACGTAAGCAGAAAGTAATGAGAATAGCCGCCGCGTGGCGCTCCATACGCTAAACAAAAGCTTCCTGGAGGGATTCTGGTGGATGATCCAAACAATTAACGCACTGAAGCACTATGCCCTCATAAATTGTACGCAGAAAATAATTAGATTCGCCGCTGCGTTGCGCTCTACTCGCTAGAAACAAGCTACCCTGAGGGATTCTAGTGGAAGATCCAAACAATTAACGCACTGAAGCACTATGCTTTCATAAATTGTATGCAGAAAGTAACGAGACTTGCCACCGTGTGGCGCTCTATTCGCTAGAAGCAAACTATCCGGATGGATTGTTCTGGATGATCGATACAATTAACGCACTGAAGCACTATGCTAACACACTGTATGTGTCCAAAAAGTAATGAGATTCGTCTCTGCATGGCGCTCCATTCGGTAGAAGAGAGCTACCCGGAGGGATTATGGTGGATAATCAAAACAACGCACTGAAGCTCTGTGCCCTCATATTGTGGAAGCAGAAAGTATTGAGACTCGCCGCTGCGTTGCGCTCCATTAGCTAGAAGAAAGCTACTCATAGGGAATTATGTAGATGATCCCAAGAATTACGGCTCTGAAGCACTATGCCCTGATAAAGTGTATGCAGAAAGTAATGAGACTTGCTAGCGCGTGGCGTTCCATTCGCTAGAAGCAAGCTTCCCGAGGGATTGTGGTGGATGATCCAAACAATTAACGCAATGAAGCACTATCCCCCCATAAAGTGTATGCAGAAAGTAACGAGACTCGCCGCTGCGTGGCGCTCCATTCGCTACAAGCAAGCTACCCGGAGGGATTGAGGCGGATGATGCAACAATTATCGCAGTGAAGCACTATGTTCACACACAGTATGTGTCCAGAAAGTAATGAGACTCGCCGCTGCGTGGCACTTCATTCGCTAGAAACAAGCTACCCGGGAGGATTCTGGTGGAAGATCCAAACTATTAACGCACTGAAGCACTATGCCATTATAAAGTGTGTGCAGAAAGTAATGAGACCTGCCACCGCGTGGCGCTCCATTCGCTAGAACCAAGAAACCCGGAGGGATTGTGGTGGATGATCCAAACAATTAACGCACTGAAGCACTATGCTCACACACAGTATGTGTCTAGAAAATAATGAGACTCGCCGCTGTGTGGCGCTCCATTCGCTAGAAGTAAGCTACCCGGAGGGATTCTGGTGGAAGATCCAAAGAATTGACGCACTGAAGCACTATGCCCTCATAAAGTGTATGCAGAAAGGAATGAGACCTGCCACCGCGGGGCGCTCCATTCGCTAGAAGCAAGCTATCCGGAGGGATTGTGGTGGATGATCCAAACTTTTAACGCACTGAAGCACTATGCACTCAC
This sequence comes from Thermobia domestica, assembly GCF_964235325.1. Lineage (NCBI taxonomy): Eukaryota > Metazoa > Arthropoda > Insecta > Zygentoma > Lepismatidae > Thermobia > Thermobia domestica. The sequence continues at coordinate 22,272 of NW_027656324.1, read as the reverse complement.
ACAGTATGTGTCCCGAAAGTAATGAGACTCGCCGCTGCGTGGCGCTCCATTCGCTACAACCAAGCTACCGGAGTAATTGAGGCGGATAATCAAACAATTAACGCAGTGAAGCACTATGCTTACACACAGTATTTGTACGGAAAGTAATGAGACTCGGCATTGCGTGGCGCTCCATTAGCTAGAAGCAAGCAACTCGGAGAAATTCTTCTGAATGATCCATACAATTAACGCACTGATGCACTATTCTCACGCACTGTATGTGTCCACAAAGTAATGATACTCGGCACTACGTGGCGCTCCATTCGCTAGAAGCAAGCTACCCGGAGGGATTGTTCTGGTTGATCCATACAATTAACGCACTGAAGCAGTATTCTAACAAACTGTATGTGTCCAAAAAGTAATGAGATTCGCCGTTGCATGGCGCTCCATTCGGTAGAAGAAAGCTACCCGGAGGGATTATGGTGGATGATCCAAACAACGCACTGAAGCTCTGTGCCCTCATATTGTGGAAGCAGAAAGTATTGAGACTCGCCGCTCCGTGGCGCTACATTCGCTAGAAGCAAGCTACCCGAAGAGATTGAGGCCGATGATCCGAAAAATTAACGCAGTGAAGCACTATGCTCACACACAGTATGCGTTTAGAAAATAATGAGACTCGCCGCTGCGTGGCGTTCCATTCGCTAGAAACGAGCTATCGGGAGGGATTGTGGTGGATGATCCAAACAATTAGCGCACTGAAGCACTATGAACTCATAAAGTGTATGCAGAAGCTAGCGAGACTTTAAAGCGCGTGGAGCTCCATTCGCTAGAAGCAACCTACCCGAATGGATTGTGGTTCATGATCCAAAGAATTAACGCACTAGAAGCACTATGCCCTCATAAAGTGTAATCAGAAAATAATGAGACTTTCCACCGCGTAGCGCTCCATTCGCTAGAAGCAACCTGCCCGAATGGATTGTGGTTCATGATCCAAACAATTAACGCACTAGAAGCACTATGCCCTCATAAAGTGTAAGCAGAAAATAATGAGACTTTCCACCGCGTAGCGCTCCATTCGCTAGAAGCAACCTACCCGAATGGATTGTGGTTCATGATCCAAACAATTAACGCACTGAAGGAATATGCTCACACAGTATGTGCCTTCAAAGTAATGAGACTCGCCGCTGCATGGCGCTCCATTCGGTAGAAGCAACCTACCCGGAGGGATTATGGTGGATGATCCAAACAACGCACTGAAGCTCCGTGCCCTCATATTGTGGAAACTGAAAGTATTGAGACTCGCCTCTGCGTGGCGCTCCATTCGCTAGAAGAAAGTTACCCATAGGGAATTATGTAGATGATCCCAAGAATTACGGCTCTGAAGCACTATGCCCTGATAAAGTGTATGCGGAAAGTATGGAGACTTGCTAGCGCGTGGCGTTCCATTCGCTAGAAGCAAGCTTCCCGAGGGATTCTGGTGGATGATCCAAACAATTAACGCAATGAAGCACTATACCCCCATAAAGTGTATGCAGAAAGTAACGAGACTCGCCGCTACGTGGTGCTCCAATCGGTAGAAGCAAGCTGCCCGGTGGGATTGTGGTGGATGATCCAAACAATTAACGAACTGAAGTTCTATGCCCTCATATTTTGTAAGCAGAAAGTAATGAGACTCGAAGCTCCGTGGCGCAATATTCGCTACAAGCAAGCTACCTGGAGGGATTGAGGCGGATGATCCAAACAATTAACGCAGTGAAGCACTATGCTCACACAGAGTATGTGTTTAGAAATAATGAGACTCGCCGCTGCGTGGCGCTCCATTCGCTAAAAGAAAACTACCCATAGGGGTTTAGGTACATGATCCCAAGAATTAACGCACTGAAGCACTATGCTCTGATAAATTGTATGCAGAAAGTAATGAGACTTGATAGCGCGTGGCGCTCCATTCGCTTGAAGCAGGCTACCCGGAGGAATTGTGGTGGATGATCCAAACAACGCACTGAAGCTCTATGCCCTCATATTGTGTAAGCAGAAAGTAATGAGACTCGCCGCTCCGTGGCGCTACAATCGCTACAAGCAAGCTACCCGGAGAGATTGAGGCGGATGATCCAAACCATTAACGCAGTGAAGCACTATGCTCACACAGAGTATGTGTTTAGAAAGTAATGAGACTCGCCTGCTGCGTGGCGCTCCATTCGCTAAAAGAAAGCAACCCATAGGGAATTATGTAGATGATCCAAAGAATTAACGCACTGAAGCACTATGCCCTCATAAAGTGAACGCAGAAAGTAATGAGACTTGCTAAGGCGTGGCGCTCCGTTCGCGAGAAGGAAGCTACCAGAAGGAATTGTGGTAGATTATCCACAGATTTAACGTAATGAAGAACTATGCCCTCATATAAAGTAAGAAAAAAGTAATGAGAATCTCCGTCGCGTGACGCTCCATTCGCTAGAAACAAGCTACCCGGAGGGATTTTCATGGATGATACAAACAACGCACTGAAGCACTATGCTCGCACACAGTATGTGTCTAGAGATTAATGAGACTCGCCGCTGCGAGGCGCTCCATTAGCTAGAATCAAGCTACCCGGAATGTTTGTGGTGAATGATCCAAACAATTAACGCACTGAAGAACTATGCCATAATAAAGTGTATGCAGAAAGTAATGAGACTTGCTAGCGCGTGGCGCTCTATTCCTTAGAACCAAGCTACCCGGAGGGAATGTCGTAGATTATTTAAAGAATTAACGCACTGAAGAACTGTGCCCTCAAAAAACGTAAGCAGAAAGTAATGAGAATAGCCGCCGCGTGGCGCTCCATACGCTAAACAAAAGCTTCCTGGAGGGATTCTGGTGGATTATCCAAACAATTAACGCACTGAAGCACTATGCCCTCATAAATTGTACGCAGAAAATAATTAGATTCGCCGCTGCGTTGCGCTCTACTCGCTAGAAAGAAGCTACCCGGAGGGATTCTAGTGGAAGATCCAAACAATTAACGCACTGAAGCACTATGCTATTATAAATTGTGTGCAGAAAGTAACGAGACTTGCCACCGTGTGGCGCTCTATTCGCTAGATCCAAGCAACCGTTAGGGATTCTGGTAGATGATCCAAACAATTAACACACTGAAGCTCTTTGCTCACACACAGTATGTGTGCAGAAAGTAATTAGATTCTCGTCTGCGTGGCGCTCCATTCGCTAGAAGCAAACTACCCGGAGGGATTGTGGTGGATGATCCATAGAATTAACGCACTGAAGCACTATGATAACACTGAGTATGTGTCAAGAAAGTAATAAGACTCGCCGCTGCGTTGTGCTCCACTCGCTAGAAACAAGCTACCCGGAGGGATTGAGGCGGATGATCCAAACAATTAACGCAGTGAAGCACTATGCTCACACACAGTATGTGTTTAGAAAGTAATGAGACTCGCCGCTGCGTGGCGCTCCATTCGCTAGAAGCAAGCTAAACGGCGGGATGCGGTGGATGAGCCAAACCATTAACGTACTGAAGCACTAAGCCCTCATAAAATGTATGCAGAAAGTAATGATACTCGGCGCCGCGTGGCACTCCATACGCTAGAAGAAAGCTACCCGCAGGGATTTTGATGGATGATCCAAACAATTAACTCACTGAAGCACTATGCTCACACACAGTATGTGTTTAGAAAGTAATGAGACTCGCCGTTGCGTGGCGCTCCATTCGCTAGAAGCAAGCTAAACGGCGGGATGCGGTGGATGAGCCAAACCATTAACGTACTGAAGCACTAAGCCCTCATAAAATGTATGCTGAAAGTAATGAGACTCGCCGCTTCGTGGCGCTACATTCCCTACAAGCAAGCTACCAGGAGGGATTGATTCGGATGATCCAAACAATTAAGGCAGTGAAGCACTATGCTCCCGCACAGTATGTGTTTAGAAAGTAATGAGACACGCAGCTGCGTGGAGTTCCATTCACTAAAAGAAAACTACCCATAGGGATTTAGGTAGATGATCCCAAGAATTAACGCACTGAAGTTCTTTACCCTCATATTGTGTAAGCAGAAAGTAATGAGACTCGCCGCTCCGTGGCGCTACATTCGCTACAAGCAAGCTACCCGAAGGGATTGTGGTAGATGATCCAAAGGATTAACGCACTGAAGCACTATGCCCTCATAAAGTGCATGCAGAAAGTAATGAGACATGCTAGCGCGTGGCGCTCCATTCGCTAGAAAAAAGCTACCCGGAGGGATTTTCATGGATGATCCAAACAATTAACGAACTGAAGCACTATGCTCGCACAGAGTATGTGTCTAGAAAGTAATGAGACTCGTCGCTGCGTGGAGCTCCATTCGCTAGGATCTAGCTAACCGGGGGGATTGTTATGGATGATCCAACAATTAACGCACTGAAGCATTGTGCTCACACAGAGTATGTGTCCAGAAAGTAATAAGACTCGTCCCTGCGTGGCGCTCCATTAGCTAGAATCAAGCTAACCGGAGGGATTGAGCCGGATCATCCAAACAATTAACGAAGTGAAGCACTATGCTCACACACAGTATGTGTTTAGAATGTAATGAGACACGCCGCTGCGTGGCGGTCCATTCGTTAGAAGGAAGCTACCCATAGGGAATTATGTAGATGATCCAAAGAATTAACGCACTGAAGTTCTTTACCCTCATATTGTGTAAGCAGAAAGTAATGAGACTCGCCGCTCCGTGGCGCTACATTCGCTACAAGCAAGCTACCTGGGGGGATTGAGGCGGATGATCCAAACAATTAACGCAGTGTAGCACTATGCTCACGCACAGTATGTGTTTAGAAAGTAATGAGACTCACCGCTGCGTGGCGCTCCATTCTCTAAAAGAAAACTACCCATAGGGATTTAGGTAGATGATCCCAAGAATTAACGCACTGAAGCACTATGCTCTGATAAATTGTATGCAGAAAGTAATGAGACTTGCTAGCGCGTGGCGCTACATTCGCTACAAGCAAGCTTTCCGAGGGATTGTGGTGGATGATCCAAACAATTAACGCAATGAAGCACTATACCCCGATAAAGTTTATGCAGAAAGTAATGAGATTCGCCGCTACGTGGCGCTCCAATCGCTAGAAGCAAGCTACCCGGAGAGATTGAGGCGGATGATCCAAACAATTAACGCAGTGAAGCACTATGCTCACACACAGTATGTGTTTAGAGAGTAATGTGACCCGCCGCTGAGTGGCGCTCCATTCGCTAGAAGAAAGCTACCCATAGGAAATTATGTAGATGATCCAAAGAATTAACGCACTGAAGCACTATGCCCTCATAAAGTGCATGCAGAAAGTAATGAGACTTGCTAGCGCGTGGCGCTCCATTCCCTAGAAACAAGCTACCCGTAGTAATTTTCATGGATGATCCAAAGAATTAACGCACTGAAGCACTATGCTCGCACACAGTATGTGTCTATAAAGTAATTAGACTCGCGTCTGCGAGGCGCTCCATTCGCTAGGATCTAGCTAACCGGGGTGTTTATGATGGATGATCCAAACAATTAACGCAGTGAAGGACTATGCTCACACACAGTATGTGTTTAGAAAGTAATGAGACTCGCCGCTGCGTGGCGCTCCATTCACTAAAAGAAAACTACCCATAGGGATTTAGATAGATGGTCCCAAGAATTAACGCACTGAAGCACTATGCTCTGATAAATTGTATGCAAAAATTAATGAAACTTGACAGCGCGTGGCGCTCCATTCGCTTGAAGCAAGCTTCCCGGAGGGATTGTGGTGGATGGTCCAAACAACGCACTGAAGCTCTATGCCCTCATATTGTGTAAGCAGAAAGTAATGAGACTCACCGCTCCGTGGCGCTACATTCGCTACAAGCAAGCTTCCCGAGAGATTTTGGTGGATGATCAAAACAATTAACGCAATGAAGCACTATGCCCTCATAAAGTGCATGCAGAAAGTAATGAGACTTGCCGCGGAGTGGCGCTCCATTCGCTAGAAGAAAGCTACCCATAGGGAATTATTTAGATGATCCAAATAATTAACGCAATGAAGCACTATGCCCTCATAAAGTGCATGCAGAAAGTAATGAGACTTGCTAGCTCGTGGCGCTCCATTCGCTTGAAGCAAGCTAGCCGAAGGGATTTTGATGGATGATCTAAACAATTAATGTAGTGAAGCACTATGCTCACACACATTATGTGTTTAGAAAGTAAAGAGACTCGCCGCTGCGTGGCGCTCCATTCGCTAGAAGAAAGCTACCCATAGGAAATTATGTATATGATCCAAAGAATCAACGCACTGAAGTAATGAGACTTGCTAGCGCGTGAGACTTGCTCATAAAGTGCATGCAGAAAGTAATGAGATTTGCTAGCGCGTGGCTCTCCTTTCGCTAGAAGCAAGCTACCCGAAAGGATTGTGGTAGATGATCCAAAGAATTAACGCACTAGAAGCACTATGCCCTCATAAAGTGTAAGCAGAAAATAATCAGACTTTCCACCGCGTGGCGCTCCATTCGCTGGAAGCAACCTACCCGAATGGTTTGTGGTTCATGATCCAAACAATTAACGCACTGAAGGAAAATGCTCACACAGTATGTGCCAAGAAAGTAATGAGACTCGCCGCTGCGTGGCGCGTCATTCGCTAGAAACAAGATACCCGGGAGGATTCTGGTGGATGCTCCAAACAATTAACGCACTGAAGCACTTTGCTCACACACAGTATGTTTCTAGAAAATAATGAGACTCGCCCGTGAGTGGCGCTCCATTCGCTAGAAGCATGCTATCCGGAGGGATTGTGGTGGATGATCCAAACTTTTGACGCACTGAAGCACTATGCCCTCACACAGTATGTGTCCAGAAAGTAATGAGACTCGCCGCTGCGTGGCGCTCCATTCGCTACAACCAAGCTACCGGAGTAATTGAGGCGGATAATCCAAACAATTAACGCAGTGAAGCACTATGTTCACACACAGTATGTGTACGGAAAGTAATGAGACTCGGCATTGCGTGGCGCTCCATTCGCTAGAAGCAAGCTACCAGGAGAAATTGTTCTGGATGATTCATACAATTAACGCACAGAAGCACTATGCTCACAAACTGTATGTGTCCACAAAGTAATGATACTCGGCACTACGTGGCGCTACATTCGCTAGAAGCAAGGTACCCGGAGGGATTTTTCTGGATGATCCATACAATTAACGTACTGAAGCAGTATGCTAACACACTGTATGTGTGCAAAAAGTAATGAGATTCGCCGCTGCGTGGCGCTCCATTCGGTAGAAGCAAGCTACCCGGAGGGATTGTGGTGGATGATGCAAACAATTAACGCAGTGAAGCACTATGCTCACGCACAGTATGTGTTTAGAAAGTAATGAGACACGCAGCTGCGTGGCGCTCCATTCACTAAAAGAAAACTACCCTTAGGGATTTAGGTAGATGATCCCAAGAATTAACGCACTGAAGTTCTTTACCCTCATATTGTGTAAGCAGAAAGTAATGAGACTCGCCGCTCCGTGGCGCTACATTCGCTACAAGCAAGCTACCAGGAGGGATTGATTCGGATGATCCAAACAATTAACGCAGTGAAGCATTATGCTCACGCACAGTATGTGTTTAGAAAGTAATGAGACTCGCCGTTGCGTGGCGCTCCATTCGCTAGAAGCAAGCTAAACGGCGGGATGCGGTGGATGAGCCAAACCATTAACGTACTGAAGCACTAAGCCCTCATAAAATGTATGCAGAAAGTAATGAGACTCGCCGCTTCGTGGCGCTACATTCGCTACAAGCAAGCTACCAGGAGGGATTGATTCGGATGATCCAAACAATTAACGCAGTGAAGCACTATGCTCACGCACAGTATGTGTTTAGAAAGTAATGAGACACGCAGCTGCGTGGCGCTCCATTCACTAAAAGAAAACTACCCATAGGGATTTAGGTAGATGATCCCAAGAATTAACGCACTGAAGTTCTTTACCCTCATATTGTGTAAGCAGAAAGTAATGAGACTCGCCGCTCCGTGGCGCTACATTCGCTACAAGCAAGCTACCCGAAGGGATTGTGGTAGATGATCCAAAGAATTAACGCACTGAAGCACTATGCCCTCATAAAGTGCATGCAGAAAGTAATGAGACTTGCTGGCGCGTGGCGCTCCATTCGCTAGAAAAAAGCTACCCGGAGGGATTTTCATGGATGATCCAAACAATTAACGAACTGAAGCACTATGCTCGCACAGAGTATGTGTCTAGAAAGTAATGAGACTCGTCGCTGCGAGGCGCTCCATTCGCTAGGATCAAGCTAACCGGAGGGATTGTGATGGATGATACAAACAATAAACGCACTGAAGCACTATGCTCACACACAGTATGTGTCCAGAAAGTAGTAAGACTCGTCGCTGCGTAGCGCTCCATTCGCTAGAAGAAAACTACCCATAGGGAATTATGTAGATGATCCCAAGAATTAACTCTCTGAAGCACTATGCCCTGATAAAGTGTATGCAGAAATTAATGAGACTTGCTAGCGCTTGGCGCTCCATTCGCTTGAAGCAAGCTACCCGAAGGGATTCTGGTAGATGATCCAAAGAATTAACGCACTGAAGAACTATGCCCTCATAAAGTGTATGCAGAAAGTAATGAGAATAGCCGCACCGTGGCGCTCTATACGCTAGAAAAAAGCTACCAATAGGGATTTTGATGGATGATCCAAATTTTTAACTCACTGAAGCACTATGCTCACACACAGTATGTGTGCTGAAAGTAATGTTACCCGCCGCTGCGTGGCGCTCCATTCGCTAGAAGCAAGCTAAACGGCGGGATGGGGTGGATGAGCCAAACCATTAACGTACTGAAGCACTAAGCCCTCATAAAATGTATGCACAAAGTAATGATACACGGCGCCGCGTGGAGTTCCATTCGCTAGAACCAAGCTACCCCAGGGAATGTGGTGGATGATCCAAACTATTAACACAATGAAGCACTATACCCCCATAAAGTGTATGCAGAAAGTAATGAGACTCGATGCTACGTGGCGCTCCAATCGCTAGAAGCAAGCTACCCGGAGGAATTCTGGTGGATGATCCAAACACTTAACGCACTGAGGCACTATGCCCATTTAAAGTGTATGCAGAAATTAATGAGTCTTGCCACAGCGTGGCACTCCATTCGTTAGAAGCAAGATACGCGGAGGTGTTCTGATGGATGATCCAAACAATTAACGCACTGAAGCACTATGCTCACACAGCATTTCTCCAGAAAGAAATTAGATTCGCCGCTGCGTGGCGCTCCATTCGCTAGAAGCAAACTACCCGGAGGGATGTGGTTATGATCCAATCAATTAACGCACTGAAGCTCTATTCCCTCATATTGTGTAAGCAGAAAGTAATGAGACTCGCCACTGCGTGGCGCTCCATTCGCTAAAAAAAGCTTTCTGGAGGAATTGTGGTGGATGATCCAAAAAATTAACGCACTGAAGCACTATGCCCTCATAAAGTGTACGCAGAAAATAATGAGACTCTCCACAGCGTGGCGCTCCATTCGCTTGAAGCAAGCTCCCGAAGGGAGTGTGGTGGATGATTCAAACAATTAACGCACTGAAGTTCTATGCCCTCATATTGTGTAAGCACAAAGTAATGAGACTCGCCGCTCCGTGGCGCTACATTCGCTATAAGCAAGCTTCCCGAGGGATTTTGGTGGATGATCCAAACAATTAACGCAATGAAGCACTATACCCCCATAAAGTGTATGCAGAAAGTAATGAGACTCGCCCCTACGTGGTGCTCCAATCGCTAGAAGCAAGCTACCCGGAGGGATTGAGGCGGATGATCCAAACAATTAACGCAGTGAAGCACTATGCTCACACACAGTATGTGTTTAGAAAGTGATGAGACTTGCCGCGGAGTGGCTCTCCATTCGCTAGAAGAAAGCTACCCATAGGGAATTATGTAGATGATCCAAAAAATTAACGCACTGAAGCACTATGCCCTCATAAAGTGCATGCAGAAAGTAATGAGACTCTCTAGCTCGTGGCGCTCCATTCGCTTGAAGCTAGCTACCCGAAGGGATTGTGGTAGATGATCCAAAGAATTAACGCACTGAAGCACTATGCCCTCATAAAGTGCATGCAGAAAGTAATGAGACTTGCTAGCGCGTGGCGCTCCATTCGCTAGAAACAAGCTACCCGGAGGGATTTACATGGATGATCCAAAGAATTACGCACTGAAGCACTATGCTCGCACACAGTATGTGTCTAGAAAGTAATGAGACTCGCCGCTGCGAGGCGCTCCATTCTCTAGGATTTACCTAACCGGGGGGATTATGATGGATGCTCCAAACAATTAACGCACTGAAGCACTATGCTCACACACAGTATATGTCTCGAAATTAATAAGACTCGTCGCTGCGTGGCGCTGCATTAGCTAGAATCAAGGTACCCGGAGGGATTATGGTGGATGATCCCAACAATTAACGCCCTGAAGCACTACGCCCTGATAAAGTGTATGCAGAAAGTAACGAGACTTGCAACCGCGTGGCGCTCCATTCGCTAGGTCCAAGCTGCAGGGAAAGATTCTGGTAGATGATCCAAAGAATTAACACACTGAAGCTCTTTGCTCACACACAGTATGTGTCCAGAAAGTAATTAGATTCTCCTCTGCGTGGCGCTCCATTCGCTAGAAGCAAACTACCCGGAGGGATTGCGGTGGATGATCCCTAGAATTAACGCACTGAAGCACAATGATCACACTGAGTATGTGTCAAGAAAATAATAAGACTCGCCGCTGCGTGGCGCTCCATTCGCTAGAACCAAGCTACCCGGAGGGATTTTCGTAGATGATTCAAACAATTAACGCACTGAAGCTCTATGCCCTCATATTGTGTAAGCAGAAAGTAATGAGACTCGCCACTGAGTGGCGCTCCATTCGCTAAAAAAAAGCTTCCTGGAGGGATTCTGGTGGATGATCCAAACAATTAGCGCACTGAAGCACTATTCCCTCATAAAGTGTACGCTGAAAATAATTAGATTCGCCGCTGCGTTGCGCTCCGCTCGCTAGAAACAAGGTACCCGGAGGGACTCTGGTGGAAATCCAAACAATTAAGGCACTGAAGCACTGTGCCATCATAAATTGAATGCAGAATGTAACGAGACTTCCCACCGCGTGACGCTCCATGCGCTAGATCAAAGCTACAAGGAGGGATTCTGGTAGATGATCCAAACAATTAACACACTGAAGCTCTTTGCTCACACACAGTATGTGTCCAGAAAGTAATTAGAGTGTCCTCTGCGTGGCTCTCCATTCGCTAGAAGCAAACTACCCAGAGAGATTATGGTGGATTATCCATAGAATTAACGCACTGAAGCACTACGATCACACTGAGTGTGTGTCCAGAAAGTAATTAGAGTCTCCTCTGCGTGGCGCTCCATCCGCTAGAAGCAAACTACCCGGAGAGATTATGGTGGATTATCCATAGAAATAACGCACTGAAGCACTACGATCACATTGAGTGTGTGTCAAGAAAATAATAAGACTCGCCGCGGCGTGGCGCTCCATTTGCTAGAACCATGCTACCCGGAGGGATTTTCAAGGATGATCCAAACAATTAACGCACTGAAGCACTATGTTCGCACACAGTATGTGTCTAGAAAGTAATGAGATTCGCCGCTACGAGGCGCTCCATTCGCTTGGATCAAGCTAACCGGAGGGATTGTGATGGATGATCGAAAAAATTTACGCACTGAATCACTATGCTCACACACAGTATGTGTCCAGAAAGTAATAAGACACGTCCTTGCGTGGCGCTCCATTTGCTAGAATCAAGCTACCCGGAGGGATTGTAGTGGATGATCCAAACAATTAACGCACTGAAGCACAATGCCCTGATAAAGTGTATGCAGAAAGTAATGAGACTTGCTAGCGCGTGGCGCTCCATTCGCTTGAAGCAAGCTACCCGGAGGGATTGTGGTGGATGATCCAAAAAACGCACTGAAGCTCTGTGCCCTCATATTGTGTAAGCAGAAAGTAATGAGACTCGCCGCTGCGTGGCGCTACATTCGCTACAATCAAGCTACCTGGAGGGATTCAGGCGGATGATCCAAACAATTAACGCAGTGAAGCACTATGCTCACACACAGTATGTGTTTAGAAAGTAATGAGACTCGCCGCTGCGTGTCACTCGATTCGCTAGAAGAAAGCTATCCATAGGGAATTATGTAGATGATCCCAAGAATTAACGCTCTGAGGCACTATGCCCTGATAAAGTGTATGCAGAAAGTAATGAGACTTCTTAGCGCGTGGCGCTCCATTCGCTTGAAGCAAGCTACCCGGAGAGGTTGTGTTTGATGATCCAAACAATTAACGCACTGAAGCACTTTGCTCACACACAGTATGTGTCCAGAAAATAATGAGACTCGCCGCTGTGTGGCGCTCCATTCGCTAGAAGTAAGCTATCTGGAAAGATTCTGGTGGAAGATCCAAACAATTAACGCACTGAAGCACTATGCCATCATATTGTGTAAGCAGAAAGTAATGAGACTCGCCCCTCCGTGGAGTTACATTCGCTACAAGCAAGCTACCCGGAGAGATTGAGGCGGATGATCCAAACAATTAACGCAGTGAAGCACTATGCTCACACAAAGTATGTGTTTAGAAAGTAACGAGACTCGCCGCTGCGTGGCGATCCATTCGCAAGAAGAAAGCTACCCATAGGGAATTATGTAGATAATCGAAAGAATTTACGCACTGAAGCACTATGCCTTCATAAAGTGCATGCAGAAAGTAATAAAACTTGCTAGCGCGTGGCGCTCCATTCGCTAGAAGCAAGCTACTCGAAGGGATTGTGGTAGATGATCCACAGAATTAACGTACTGAAGAACTATCCCCTCATATAGTGTAAGAAACAAAGTAATGAGAATCTCCGCCGCGTGGCGCTCCATTTGCTAGAACCATGCTACCCGGAGGGATTTTCAAGGATGATCCAAACAATTAACGCACTGAAGCACTATGTTCGCACACAGTATGTGTCTAGAAAGTAATGAGACTCGCCGCTACGAGGCGCTCCATTCGCTTGGATCAAGCTAACCGGAGGGATTGTGATGGATGATCGAAAAATTTTTCGCACTGAATCACTATGCTCACACACAGTATGTGTCCAGAAAGTAATAAGACACGTCCTTGCGTGGCGCTCCATTGGCTAGAATCAAGCTACCCGGAGGGATTGTAGTGGATGATCCAAACAATTAACGCACTGAAGCACAATGCCCTGATAAAGTGTATGCAGAAAGTAATGAGACTTGCTAGCGCGTGGCGCTCCATTCGCTTGAAGCAAGCTACCCGGAGGGATTGTGGTGGATGATCCAAAAAACGCACTGAAGCTCTGTGCCCTCATATTGTGTAAGCAGAAAGTAATGAGACTCGCCGCTGCGTGGCGCTACATTCGCTACAATCAAGCTACCTGGAGGGATTCAGGCGGATGATCCAAACAATTAACGCAGTGAAGCACTATGCTCACACACAGTATGTGTTTAGAAAGTAATGAGACTCGCCGCTGCGTGTCGCTCGATTCGCTAGAAGAAAGCTATCCATAGGGAATTATGTAGATGATCCCAAGAATTAACGCTCTGAGGCACTATGCCCTGATAAAGTGTATGCAGAAAGTAATGAGACTTCTTAGCGCGTGGCGCTCCATTCGCTTGAAGCAAGCTACCCGGAGAGGTTGTGTTTGATGATCCAAACAATTAACGCACTGAAGCACTTTGCTCACACACAGTATATGTCCAGAAAATAATGAGACTCGCCGCTGTGTGGCGCTCCATTCGCTAGAAGTAAGCTATCTGGAAAGATTCTGGTGGAAGATCCAAACAATTAACGCACTGAAGCACTATGCCCTCATTAAGAGTAAGCATAAAGTAATGAGAATCGCTGCCGCGTGGCGCTCCATACGCTAGAAAAAAGCTACCCGCAGGGATTATGATGGATGATCTAAACAATTAACGTAGTGAAGCACTATGCTCACACACATTATGTGTTTAGAAAGTAATGAGACTCGCCGCTGCGTGGCGCTCCATTCGCTAGAAGAAAGCTACCCATAGGAAATTATGTATATGATCCAAAGAATTAACGCACTGAAGTAATGAGACTTGCTAGCGCGTGAGACTTGCTCATAAAGTGCATGCAGAAAGTAATGAGACTTGCTAGCGCGTGGCTCTCCATTCGCTAGAAGCATGCTACCCGAAAGGATTGTGGTAGATGATCCAAAGAATTAACGCACTAGAAGCACTATGCCCTCATAAAGTGTAAGCTGAAAATAATCAGACTTTCCACCGCGTGGCGCTCCATTCGCTGGAAGCAACCTATCCGAATGGTTTGTGGTTCATGATCCAAACAATTAACGCACTGAAGGAAAATGCTCACACAGTATGTGCCAAGAAAGTAATGAGACTCGCCGCTGCGTGGCGCGTCATTCGCTAGAAACGAGATACCCGGGAGGATTCTGGTGGATGCTCCAAACAATTAACGCACTGAAGCACTTTGCTCACACACAGTATGTTTTTAGAAAATAATGAGACTCGCCCGTGAGTGGCGCTCCATTCGCTAGAAGCAAGCTATCCGGAGGGATTGTGGTGGATGATCCAAACTTTTGACGCACTGAAGCACTATGCCGTCACACAGTATGTGTCCAGAAAGTAATGAGACTCGCCGCTGCGTGGCGCTCCATTCGCTACAACCAAGCTACCGGAGTAATTGAGGCGGATAATCCAAACAATTAACGCAGTGAAGCACTATGTTCACACACAGTATGTGTACGGAAAGTAATGAGACTCGGCATTGCGTGGCGCTCCATTCGCTAGAAGCAAGCTACCCGGAGAAATTGTTCTGGATGATTCATACAATTAACGCACAGAAGCACTATGCTCAAAAACTGTATGTGTCCACAAAGTAATGATACTCGGCACTACGTGGCGCTACATTCGCTAGAAGCAAGGTACCCGGAGGGATTTTTCTGGATGATCCATACAATTATCGCACTGAAGCAGTATGCTAACACACTGTGTGTGTGCAAAAAGTAATGAGATTCGCCGCAGCTTGGCGCTCCATTCGGTAGAAGCTAGCTACCCGGAGGGATTGTGGTGGATGATCCAAACAACGCATTGAAGCTCTGTGCCCTCATATTGTGTAAGCAGAAAGTATTGAGACTCGCCGCTCCGTGGCGCTACATTCGCTACAAGCAAGCTACCCGGAGGGATTGAGGCGGATGATCCAAACAATTAACGCAGTGAAGAACTATGCTCACACACAGTATGTGTTTAGAGAGTAATGAGACTCGCCGCTGCGTGGCGCTCCATTCGTTAGAAGAAAGCTACCCATAGGGAATTATGTAGATGTTCCCAAGAATTAACGCTCTGAAGCACTATGCCCTTATAAAGTGTATGCAGAAAGTAATGAGACTTGCTAGCGCGTGGCGCTCCATTCGCTTGAAGGAAGCTACCCGAAGGGATTGTGGTAGATGATCCAAAAAATTAACGCACTGAAGAACTATGCCCTCATAAAGTGTAAGCAGAAAGTAATGAGAATCGCCGCCGCGTGGAACCCCATACGCTAGAAAAAAGCTACCCGCAGGGATTTTGATGGATGATCCAAACAATTAACACACTGAAGCACTATGCTCACACACAGTATGTGTTTAGAAAGTAATGAGACTTGCTAGCGCGTGGCGCTGTATTCGCTAGAAGCAAGCTAAACGGCGGGATGCGGTGGATGAGCCAAACCATTAACGTACTGAAGCACTAAGCCCACATAAAATGTATGCAGAAAATAATGATACTCGGCGCCGCGTGGCGTTCCATTCGCTAGAAGCAAGCTTCCCGAGGGATTCTGGTGGATGATCCAAACAACTAAAGCTATGAAGCACTATACCCCCATAAAGTTTGTTTGAGCATCCAGTAAGTGAAAGCAGAATTCAAAATTTTTTAAAACTAAAGGAAGTGTAAATAAAAATATATACATAAATTCAGTGAATTACTATGCAATATTGAAGACTTTTAAAGACGACGTGGATTTCTCGGGACGAAAGAAATAAAAAAAAATAAAAAAGCAACGTCTGCAATTTTACTGAAAAATCAGAAAGTTGCAAGGGTGAGCAAACCTTGAAGTGTCCGTGTCCTGCTTGTCAGGAAATATTTTCTACGCAGAGGAAGTGAGTAAAATTGTGAGTGAGTGTATACAAACGTGCGTAAATATAATAAAGAAAACAAACAAATCTTTAGTTATGTAGTAAACTATAGCACGTGTTTAGTGTAGTGATAACTATTGACAAACAAACTCAAAGTGAGGAAGAACGTATTCAGAACAAGACAATAACAAGGTAAGTGGATTTATAATAGTACTTAATTTATCTTTTAGTGCAAAACGACTTTCATTCATAGTTAATTTTGGCGCCAATTTTAAGGAAGACAAACGGTTGTGGATGGTAAGCAACGAGCATTACGTTACAGTGAATCTGTTGCATATCATCTGCATAAGAGACAATTTTGCATATTATAACAACAGACAGGTCCAAATTCATTAGCTTAAACGAAATTTCCCCCCTCCCTAGGGAGGCTCTCTCCTTGGGTGGTGAAGACAAAAGGGAATAAACACGGATCGCGTCATGGATCGGCGACCGATGCACTCGAATAGTTCCTACACAGAAATGCTAGATCAAATGGATCAAGAACAAAGGGATATACCAAGTTTAAGACCACAAGGTAGGCCTAATCTATCGAGAACGAACATAATGGATAAATCGACTAAGGAAGAAGGAAGAATATCATCGCAGAACGACAAAAGAGTGAGAGACTCACCAGTCAACAAGGACAGTAAGAAAAGGAAGGACGGCACCCCAACAAAAAAACAAAGCAACATGGAAGATGATGATAACGATGACAGTCAAATTTTAAGTGATGGAGAGGAGACGAAAGATGAAGATGAATCAGCCAAAATACAAGAGGAAGATTTAATAAAGGAGTATGAAATAGCTTTAAGTTTTGTAGAACAAGCTGTCAAGAAAAGTAAAGCAAGTTCGGCAATCACACGTACAATTAACAGGAAGCTGATTGGTTGGGTAATAAAACAGTCAAAGGTAGAAGGGTTAAATAACCACCTAAAGATGGAAAATAGAAAACTCAAAGAGGAAAACGAAAAATTGAAGGAAGACATTGAGAAACTTAAACAACAAAAAGGAACAAGAGCAGAAGAAAGACCACTGTATGCAACTATCGCAGGAAGAGAACAGGCGCCAAAACAGACTACAAAGAGAACGCAAATGATTGAAAACACAAAAAACAAACAGAAGCCTACCATCTTCTTGAAAGCAAAAGAAAATGAAAATATTACCACAGTTAAGGCGAACTTTGTCAGATTAGTAAATCCCGCTAAAGAAAAAATAAAAATAACAGCAATGAAAGAAACGAAAAATACATTAATTGTGGAAACTGCCTCAAATGCAGACATGGCTAAGATAACGAATAACAGAAACCTGCATCAGATGGTTAAAGTCGAAAAGCCAAAAAAGAAAAAACCGTTGTTGATAATATATGATGTTCCAGCGGAATTCACCAACGAAGAGCTGGTAGAAACATTAATTGAACAGAACTTTGAGGAAGAAGAAATAGAAAAAGCGAAAGAAGAAATAAACCCACGCTTTAGAACGGGACCCAAGAACAAAAGCAAATGCCATCTCGTAATCGAAACGAGCGCCGGTATAAGAAGGAAGCTGATTGGAGAAGGTAAAATATATCTGATGTATGAGGTCCACGGAGTCAAAGACTTTGTAACTATCCCAAGGTGTTTGTTTTGTTTCGACTATGGTCACGTGAGTAAACATTGCAAAGAGGAGGAAAAAATCTGCATACAGTGCGGAAAACATGGACATGAACGTTCAAATTGTATTGAAAAAGACAAGGCAAAGATCTGTATACCGTGCAACAAAAGAAAAAAGAAATGTGAGGCTAAATCAGAGAAGGACTGCGCGACCTACAAAATGTTTTACGAGCGCACCATCGCAAGGATAGACTATGATGGATAAGTATCCTGAAAGATTTATTTATAAACAACAAGGAAAAAAACACAAAAAGTAAAAAGAAAAGTCAGTCCAATATAATAAGAGATGAAATTAGGTCTGAAAATAGAAGCAAGAATTTCTTAAAAGCAAAATTTGAAGATTGGCTAGAAAAATCAACACCAATAAGCAGCGCAGAAAAGGATATTATAATAGAAGGGGGGTATATCGATCTTGAAGATACGAATACGTGTGTAATGCATCTCATTAATCCTGATTTGTCAACATTCCCAAAAGGTTTTGCTGAGAACGTGGTTAAAACTCATGAAAACTTTAAAATAGACAAAATGTATTATGTGGATATTAAATAGGGAGACAAAGTCATCAGAGTAAATTACTCATCGAATAAGTTTCGCACCAACTTCATCCATATAAGATCAAATAAAGAATCGGCTCTGGAAGACCTAGAAATAGTGTTAAGATTCATTTTAACCCTGGAGATAAGTAAAGATAAAATAAGAAAAGAAATTCTAGTCCCAGCACTTGCGATGGGGTTATGGAGCAAAACGCCGCAAGAAGTAATCCAGAGATTATTCAAAACAATAAAAAATACACAAAAACTAACTCTAAAAATGAAAATAATGGACTCAAGACTCCTCAGTAGCTCAAAACTGGCACTTGAATATTACGAAAAAGAATGTAGCGAGACGGTTTGTCATGGGTACAATGAGAATGAAGTTAGAAAAGACTTAGAACACCCACAAACAAAAATAATGAAAGAAAGTATTAAAGAGATGGAAAAGAAAACAGATTGGGATGCATCTGACAGGATGGACAGACTACTAATAGGAAAGGAAAAATATGAGAACAAAGAAATACCGGACACGGAAAAACTATATAAAAACATTGAAACGCAGATGATCCTTGCAAGATTAGAAGAACCTAAATTGCTAACTACGGCATTGAGACACTTAGTGCGACAACATATTGAACTCGGAAAAACCATTGTCTTCCCGCAGTTGGAAGACGTGGATGAAATAGAACTAAAGGCAAATGGGATAACATCTGATCCATACAATCTTTTAGAACATGTCAACAAAGCATACAAAAGAAGACAAATGACACTGGACTTGCAAAAGGTGTATAGAGAGTTCGCTAAACAATATGGGAGAATCGTCTATGACCATAAAGCAGAGTGGCCACATTGCCACGTCAAAATTTTTAATCCTTGACCATCAAAATGGTTGAATTAACTGCAAACAATACGATTAAAATCATGCAGATAAACGCAGGAAACTCAATAACGGTCATGGACGAGATTCAAGAATTAGCAGAAAAAGAGGAGATAGATATTATTCTCATACAGGAACCCTACACCAAAAACAATAAATTAACGGTGATGGGATCAATGGAAGTTATCTATGCAGGAGAGAAACCTAAAACTAACGCAGGTGATAAACCAGGCACGGGGGAGAAACCGAACAAAAATAACACAGGAGAGAAACCAATGGCAGTTATAGTAAATAGAAACAAGAATTTCAAAACATTAAATTTAATTCAATTTAGAGATCCGTGGACAATTAGCATCGAACTTAAAACAGAAATGGGAAATTATAAAATCATAAACTGCTACTGTCAGTTTAGTCTGGACATCGAACCTTTTTTAATAAATTTGACAAAAATATGCGAAACATATAAAAACGACGAAATACTTATTTGTATGGATGCAAATGCCAAATCACCAATCTGGAATAGTAGGATTACGGATGAAAAAGGGAAAAAATTAGAAGAAATGATCGCGCAAAATGAGCTAGTGGTTATAAACGAAGAAGGACATCCGCCAACATTTAGAAACACGCAAGGTGGGGAATCGAATATAGACGTAACATTATCAACATTACACCTAAGTAACAGAATATGCAACTGGAGGGTCTTAGATACGGCCACGCTAAGTGAGCACAATGTTATTATGTTCGAGATTGACGGTACAAATGTGAAAGAAAATATGAAAGCACAAGAGAACACACTAGTCTACAACACCAAAAGAATAAACTGGGAAAAATTTTGGAGAAACATAAACTTACCGAATATAAATGATGATGATGATGTGGATGATTTGTCGGTAAAAATAGAAGCCGAAATAATAAACGCTATCAAAAGTTCAACAAAAACAAAATCGCAATATGACAAACCGATTAAAACAAAAAAAAATTGGAATGGGGAGTTGCAAAATCTGAAAACGAAAACCAGAAAAGCAAGGAAATTATACCAAGCCACGTGGGATGCCGAACTCAAAGAAAGAAGATTAGAAAAATATAGAAAAATTAAAAGCAAATATCAAGATAAATTAAAAGAAACAAAATTAAAAAGTTGGAAAGCATTTTTAAGGGAAAACATAAATCTAGACATATGGGGCGAACCATATGAAATAATTAGTAACAAAATAAACAAGCCAACAACACTTTCTACCCTCAAAATGGACAATGGAGAACATACCAAGGGTTGGGAAAATACAGTAAATTATTTAATGACAAAGCTCTTACCGACTGACGACCCAACTAAAGACAACGATGAACATAGGCAGGTACGAAATCAGATGAAAATACCACCTAGAAATGATGAACAAATAGAAAAAACTACGAATGAAGAGATAGTAGCATACATAAAAATGCTGAAAAACAAGAAAGCCGCAGGACCGGATAATATAAAATCAGAAATATACAAGGATCAAGTGGAGAAATGGGCACCATACTTATCAAGACTGTACAACTTGTGTCTAAAACAGAGAAGGGTACCTAAAAACTGGAAGAAAGCCAATTTAGTCATAATCAAAAAGAATGACGACAAAATGAACGACGATCCAAAAGCTTACAGACCAATATGTCTCCTAAATACAATTGGCAAACTCTTCGAAAGAGTTATCGTAAAAAGATTAAACAAATACAGAAATATAGAAAATGATAGGCTACAACATGGTTTTCGGAAAGGAAGAAGTACTGAGACTGCAATAAGGAGACTTTTGGAACTAATTGAAAAGGGTAAGACGGAGAAATATCAAGTAGTAATATACGTAGATATAAGTGGGGCCTTTGATAACCTATGGTGGCCATCACTATTTAAGCAATTTAAAGAAATGGGGGTACCAAAGTCTCTGTATGAATTGATGATAGATTACTGTACTGATAGGAACACAACATACATAGCACCAAATAAAAATATAACTACATATAGTACAAAAGGATGCCCACAAGGATCCATATCTGGCCCTACATTGTGGGATATTGTAATAGATCCATGTTTGAAATGTCTTAATCGACTTGAAGAAACAGAAGGAGTAGTTGGTTATGCTGATGACATAGCGATAGTGTTGTCGGCATCTTCAAGACACGAAGTAGAAAGAAAGGGAAACACAATACTAGAAAAACTACAAAAATGGTGTTCAACAAATAATTCAACACTTTCCGGAACAAAAACAAAATATACAATTTTTGGACAGAAAATTCAAAGAGGTCCTATTCTAAAGATATCCAACAAAAAGATAGACAGAGTTAAAGAGTTTAAGTACCTGGGAGTATGGATAGATGAAAAATTAAATTACGGAAAACATATAGAGGAGATTACGAATAAGAGCAAAAAAGTAGCACATAAATTACTAACAATAGCAAGAAGAGACTACCAAATCCCTAAGAGGATATTGCAAACTTACAACAAAACAGTGATCATGCCAGTACTTAGCTATTGTGCCAGTGTGTGGTGCCACAGACTTTTTATGAACATAAAACTAAGACAAACAATAAATCGGGCACAAAGAGGGGTACTTATAAGAACCCTAAGTGTAATAAAAACCATGTCAACGGAGGCTCTACAGGTACTGGCTCAGGAAGAACCAATACATTTCCAGGTACTAAGACAGGCCTATAAAATGTGGACGAAAAATAATGAAAATGCAAAAATTTTAGAAATACTAGGACAAATTCCAAATAACGAAGCAGAGTTAGATAAAATTATTGAAAGGAAATGGCAACGGGAATGGGAAAACTCAAGTAAAGGACAGAAACTAAAAGAATATATACCGACGATACAAATAAGGAAAGAGATGCCAAACCTAAATAAGGAGACCATGGAGACACTTTCTGGCCATGGACCATTTAAGTCACATTTATACAGGATCACAATAGAAGAAAATCAGACATGTATCTGCGGAATGGCCCAGACACCCGAACATGTAACATGGACTTGTGCACACTTTATAACTAGAGAAGATATAATAAATATTAGAGACGAACTCAAAAATGAAACAT
>NW_027656323.1:0-106385 GCF_964235325.1 Thermobia domestica | reverse complement strand
GAAAAAGTATGTCTTCAAACACGAATTTCTTCACTTTTCTTCTAAACTCAACTAATTGGTATATATATGTTGTTAGGCAACATCTCAACAATATAACATATGTCATTTTTATATATATTATATTGTTGTGCATTCTTCCTAACTACTGTATATTTAAGGCTATATCTCCGAAACTTCTGAATATATTTTAATGAAATAAAGCTCAAATTGAAGAGCTGTACCCTCTTCATATTCTGACTGCAAGCAGCGCCCCCTACTGTAGAAGGAAAGTTATCTTGTGCATATCATGTTTGGTACTGTTTTATTCATTTTACACTATATAAACGATTTTATTCCATGATATGTCTCATTGCCTCATAACAATATGGCTGACCAATGACAACCGAGGAATAAGGACATGTACCGTTCAGAACTACATACAGCGCATTCGCTAATTGGCGCACTTTCTTCATTTTTTGAAAAACAAATAAAATTTTTATACTATGGGTTTGAATTTTGCATCACCCTGTATATGTTTTCCATACAACAACCAAATATACTACCTAAGAATTGCAAACATGATAAAATGGTAAGAAAATCTACACATTACAACAAAAAATTTTAAAAAATGAAGATAGTACCTGTTGTTATACATGAAGCAATATAACCCTTGCAGTCTTGATGAGACCACGTGACACTCATCCTAAGTAGAAAAAGTATGTCTTCAAACACGAATTTCTTCACTTTTCTTCTAAACTCAACTAATTGGTATATATATGTTGTTAGGCAACATCTCAACAATATAACATATGTCATTTTTATATATATTATACTAGCAGCGTTCACCCCGCTTCGCTGCGGTCACCCCGGAACGCAATAAACTTTGTTACTTAGATAATTTTTACTTTTTCGCTTTCAAATTGCAGTAAATGTTAAAATTATAGCGCCTGTCATTTATGTTAACCCGCCGAGTCACATGGTCATGCGGGTTGCATATAAATACGTTTATTTTTACCTATGATGAACTAATAACAAAGGATTTGTACGTATGGACACTTGAATGGTCAATTATCTCAAGACACTGGTAATTAAAAATTAAAGTGATATGATAAAAACCATCTAGGGTCCAAATCCTAATAACCCCCCAAAAATGAAAGAAATTGGTTCAGCCGTATTAGCGTGATGAGTTCACAAAGGATTTGTGCGTTCTCTTTTATATATATAGATTGTTGTGCATTCTTCCTAACTACTGTATATTTAAGGCTATATCTCCGAAACTTCTGAATATATTTTAATGAAATAAAGCTCAAATTGAAGAGCTGTACCCTCTTCATATTCTGACTGCAAGCAGCGCCCCCTACTGTAGAAGGAAAGTTATCTTGTGCATATCATGTTTGGTACTGTTTTATTCATTTTACACTATATAAACGATTTTATTCCATGATATGTCTCATTGCCTCATAACAATATGGCTGACCAATGACAACCGAGGAATAAGGACATGTACCGTTCAGAACTACATACAGCGCATTCGCTAATTGGCGCACTTTCTTCATTTTTTGAAAAACAAATAAAATTTTTATACTATGGGTTTGAATTTTGCATCACCCTGTATATGTTTTCCATACAACAACCAAATATACTACCTAAGAATTGCAAACATGATAAAATGGTAAGAAAATCTACACATTACAACAAAAAATTTTAAAAAATGAAGATAGTACCTGTTGTTATACATGAAGCAATATAACCCTTGCAGTCTTGATGAGACCACGTGACACTCATCCTAAGTAGAAAAAGTATGTCTTCAAACACGAATTTCTTCACTTTTCTTCTAAACTCAACTAATTGGTATATATATGTTGTTAGGCAACATCTCAACAATATAACATATGTCATTTTTATATATATTATATTGTTGTGCATTCTTCCTAACTACTGTATATTTAAGGCTATATCTCCGAAACTTCTGAATATATTTTAATGAAATAAAGCTCAAATTGAAGAGCTGTACCCTCTTCATATTCTGACTGCAAGCAGCGCCCCCTACTGTAGAAGGAAAGTTATCTTGTGCATATCATGTTTGGTACTGTTTTATTCATTTTACACTATATAAACGATTTTATTCCATGATATGTCTCATTGCCTCATAACAATATGGCTGACCAATGACAACCGAGGAATAAGGACATGTACCGTTCAGAACTACATACAGCGCATTCGCTAATTGGCGCACTTTCTTCATTTTTTGAAAAACAAATAAAATTTTTATACTATGGGTTTGAATTTTGCATCACCCTGTATATGTTTTCCATACAACAACCAAATATACTACCTAAGAATTGCAAACATGATAAAATGGTAAGAAAATCTACACATTACAACAAAAAATTTTAAAAAATGAAGATAGTACCTGTTGTTATACATGAAGCAATATAACCCTTGCAGTCTTGATGAGACCACGTGACACTCATCCTAAGTAGAAAAAGTATGTCTTCAAACACGAATTTCTTCACTTTTCTTCTAAACTCAACTAATTGGTATATATATGTTGTTAGGCAACATCTCAACAATATAACATATGTCATTTTTATATATATTATATTGTTGTGCATTCTTCCTAACTACTGTATATTTAAGGCTATATCTCCGAAACTTCTGAATATATTTTAATGAAATAAAGCTCAAATTGAAGAGCTGTACCCTCTTCATATTCTGACTGCAAGCAGCGCCCCCTACTGTAGAAGGAAAGTTATCTTGTGCATATCATGTTTGGTACTGTTTTATTCATTTTACACTATATAAACGATTTTATTCCATGATATGTCTCATTGCCTCATAACAATATGGCTGACCAATGACAACCGAGGAATAAGGACATGTACCGTTCAGAACTACATACAGCGCATTCGCTAATTGGCGCACTTTCTTCATTTTTTGAAAAACAAATAAAATTTTTATACTATGGGTTTGAATTTTGCATCACCCTGTATATGTTTTCCATACAACAACCAAATATACTACCTAAGAATTGCAAACATGATAAAATGGTAAGAAAATCTACACATTACAACAAAAAATTTTAAAAAATGAAGATAGTACCTGTTGTTATACATGAAGCAATATAACCCTTGCAGTCTTGATGAGACCACGTGACACTCATCCTAAGTAGAAAAAGTATGTCTTCAAACACGAATTTCTTCACTTTTCTTCTAAACTCAACTAATTGGTATATATATGTTGTTAGGCAACATCTCAACAATATAACATATGTCATTTTTATATATATTATACTAGCAGCGTTCACCCCGCTTCGCTGCGGTCACCCCGGAACGCAATAAACTTTGTTACTTAGATAATTTTTACTTTTTCGCTTTCAAATTGCAGTAAATGTTAAAATTATAGCGCCTGTCATTTATGTTAACCCGCCGAGTCACATGGTCATGCGGGTTGCATATAAATACGTTTATTTTTACCTATGATGAACTAATAACAAAGGATTTGTACGTATGGACACTTGAATGGTCAATTATCTCAAGACACTGGTAATTAAAAATTAAAGTGATATGATAAAAACCATCTAGGGTCCAAATCCTAATAACCCCCCAAAAATGAAAGAAATTGGTTCAGCCGTATTAGCGTGATGAGTTCACAAAGGATTTGTGCGTTCTCTTTTATATATATAGATTGTTGTGCATTCTTCCTAACTACTGTATATTTAAGGCTATATCTCCGAAACTTCTGAATATATTTTAATGAAATAAAGCTCAAATTGAAGAGCTGTACCCTCTTCATATTCTGACTGCAAGCAGCGCCCCCTACTGTAGAAGGAAAGTTATCTTGTGCATATCATGTTTGGTACTGTTTTATTCATTTTACACTATATAAACGATTTTATTCCATGATATGTCTCATTGCCTCATAACAATATGGCTGACCAATGACAACCGAGGAATAAGGACATGTACCGTTCAGAACTACATACAGCGCATTCGCTAATTGGCGCACTTTCTTCATTTTTTGAAAAACAAATAAAATTTTTATACTATGGGTTTGAATTTTGCATCACCCTGTATATGTTTTCCATACAACAACCAAATATACTACCTAAGAATTGCAAACATGATAAAATGGTAAGAAAATCTACACATTACAACAAAAAATTTTAAAAAATGAAGATAGTACCTGTTGTTATACATGAAGCAATATAACCCTTGCAGTCTTGATGAGACCACGTGACACTCATCCTAAGTAGAAAAAGTATGTCTTCAAACACGAATTTCTTCACTTTTCTTCTAAACTCAACTAATTGGTATATATATGTTGTTAGGCAACATCTCAACAATATAACATATGTCATTTTTATATATATTATATTGTTGTGCATTCTTCCTAACTACTGTATATTTAAGGCTATATCTCCGAAACTTCTGAATATATTTTAATGAAATAAAGCTCAAATTGAAGAGCTGTACCCTCTTCATATTCTGACTGCAAGCAGCGCCCCCTACTGTAGAAGGAAAGTTATCTTGTGCATATCATGTTTGGTACTGTTTTATTCATTTTACACTATATAAACGATTTTATTCCATGATATGTCTCATTGCCTCATAACAATATGGCTGACCAATGACAACCGAGGAATAAGGACATGTACCGTTCAGAACTACATACAGCGCATTCGCTAATTGGCGCACTTTCTTCATTTTTTGAAAAACAAATAAAATTTTTATACTATGGGTTTGAATTTTGCATCACCCTGTATATGTTTTCCATACAACAACCAAATATACTACCTAAGAATTGCAAACATGATAAAATGGTAAGAAAATCTACACATTACAACAAAAAATTTTAAAAAATGAAGATAGTACCTGTTGTTATACATGAAGCAATATAACCCTTGCAGTCTTGATGAGACCACGTGACACTCATCCTAAGTAGAAAAAGTATGTCTTCAAACACGAATTTCTTCACTTTTCTTCTAAACTCAACTAATTGGTATATATATGTTGTTAGGCAACATCTCAACAATATAACATATGTCATTTTTATATATATTATACTAGCAGCGTTCACCCCGCTTCGCTGCGGTCACCCCGGAACGCAATAAACTTTGTTACTTAGATAATTTTTACTTTTTCGCTTTCAAATTGCAGTAAATGTTAAAATTATAGCGCCTGTCATTTATGTTAACCCGCCGAGTCACATGGTCATGCGGGTTGCATATAAATACGTTTATTTTTACCTATGATGAACTAATAACAAAGGATTTGTACGTATGGACACTTGAATGGTCAATTATCTCAAGACACTGGTAATTAAAAATTAAAGTGATATGATAAAAACCATCTAGGGTCCAAATCCTAATAACCCCCCAAAAATGAAAGAAATTGGTTCAGCCGTATTAGCGTGATGAGTTCACAAAGGATTTGTGCGTTCTCTTTTATATATATAGATTGTTGTGCATTCTTCCTAACTACTGTATATTTAAGGCTATATCTCCGAAACTTCTGAATATATTTTAATGAAATAAAGCTCAAATTGAAGAGCTGTACCCTCTTCATATTCTGACTGCAAGCAGCGCCCCCTACTGTAGAAGGAAAGTTATCTTGTGCATATCATGTTTGGTACTGTTTTATTCATTTTACACTATATAAACGATTTTATTCCATGATATGTCTCATTGCCTCATAACAATATGGCTGACCAATGACAACCGAGGAATAAGGACATGTACCGTTCAGAACTACATACAGCGCATTCGCTAATTGGCGCACTTTCTTCATTTTTTGAAAAACAAATAAAATTTTTATACTATGGGTTTGAATTTTGCATCACCCTGTATATGTTTTCCATACAACAACCAAATATATTACCTAAGAATTGCAAACATGATAAAATGGTAAGAAAATCTACACATTACAACAAAAAATTTTAAAAAATGAAGATAGTACCTGTTGTTATACATGAAGCAATATAACCCTTGCAGTCTTGATGAGACCACGTGACACTCATCCTAAGTAGAAAAAGTATGTCTTCAAACACGAATTTCTTCACTTTTCTTCTAAACTCAACTAATTGGTATATATATGTTGTTAGGCAACATCTCAACAATATAACATATGTCATTTTTATATATATTATATTGTTGTGCATTCTTCCTAACTACTGTATATTTAAGGCTATATCTCCGAAACTTCTGAATATATTTTAATGAAATAAAGCTCAAATTGAAGAGCTGTACCCTCTTCATATTCTGACTGCAAGCAGCGCCCCCTACTGTAGAAGGAAAGTTATCTTGTGCATATCATGTTTGGTACTGTTTTATTCATTTTACACTATATAAACGATTTTATTCCATGATATGTCTCATTGCCTCATAACAATATGGCTGACCAATGACAACCGAGGAATAAGGACATGTACCGTTCAGAACTACATACAGCGCATTCGCTAATTGGCGCACTTTCTTCATTTTTTGAAAAACAAATAAAATTTTTATACTATGGGTTTGAATTTTGCATCACCCTGTATATGTTTTCCATACAACAACCAAATATATTACCTAAGAATTGCAAACATGATAAAATGGTAAGAAAATCTACACATTACAACAAAAAATTTTAAAAAATGAAGATAGTACCTGTTGTTATACATGAAGCAATATAACCCTTGCAGTCTTGATGAGACCACGTGACACTCATCCTAAGTAGAAAAAGTATGTCTTCAAACACGAATTTCTTCACTTTTCTTCTAAACTCAACTAATTGGTATATATATGTTGTTAGGCAACATCTCAACAATATAACATATGTCATTTTTATATATATTATATTGTTGTGCATTCTTCCTAACTACTGTATATTTAAGGCTATATCTCCGAAACTTCTGAATATATTTTAATGAAATAAAGCTCAAATTGAAGAGCTGTACCCTCTTCATATTCTGACTGCAAGCAGCGCCCCCTACTGTAGAAGGAAAGTTATCTTGTGCATATCATGTTTGGTACTGTTTTATTCATTTTACACTATATAAACGATTTTATTCCATGATATGTCTCATTGCCTCATAACAATATGGCTGACCAATGACAACCGAGGAATAAGGACATGTACCGTTCAGAACTACATACAGCGCATTCGCTAATTGGCGCACTTTCTTCATTTTTTGAAAAACAAATAAAATTTTTATACTATGGGTTTGAATTTTGCATCACCCTGTATATGTTTTCCATACAACAACCAAATATACTACCTAAGAATTGCAAACATGATAAAATGGTAAGAAAATCTACACATTACAACAAAAAATTTTAAAAAATGAAGATAGTACCTGTTGTTATACATGAAGCAATATAACCCTTGCAGTCTTGATGAGACCACGTGACACTCATCCTAAGTAGAAAAAGTATGTCTTCAAACACGAATTTCTTCACTTTTCTTCTAAACTCAACTAATTGGTATATATATGTTGTTAGGCAACATCTCAACAATATAACATATGTCATTTTTATATATATTATACTAGCAGCGTTCACCCCGCTTCGCTGCGGTCACCCCGGAACGCAATAAACTTTGTTACTTAGATAATTTTTACTTTTTCGCTTTCAAATTGCAGTAAATGTTAAAATTATAGCGCCTGTCATTTATGTTAACCCGCCGAGTCACATGGTCATGCGGGTTGCATATAAATACGTTTATTTTTACCTATGATGAACTAATAACAAAGGATTTGTACGTATGGACACTTGAATGGTCAATTATCTCAAGACACTGGTAATTAAAAATTAAAGTGATATGATAAAAACCATCTAGGGTCCAAATCCTAATAACCCCCCAAAAATGAAAGAAATTGGTTCAGCCGTATTAGCGTGATGAGTTCACAAAGGATTTGTGCGTTCTCTTTTATATATATAGATTGTTGTGCATTCTTCCTAACTACTGTATATTTAAGGCTATATCTCCGAAACTTCTGAATATATTTTAATGAAATAAAGCTCAAATTGAAGAGCTGTACCCTCTTCATATTCTGACTGCAAGCAGCGCCCCCTACTGTAGAAGGAAAGTTATCTTGTGCATATCATGTTTGGTACTGTTTTATTCATTTTACACTATATAAACGATTTTATTCCATGATATGTCTCATTGCCTCATAACAATATGGCTGACCAATGACAACCGAGGAATAAGGACATGTACCGTTCAGAACTACATACAGCGCATTCGCTAATTGGCGCACTTTCTTCATTTTTTGAAAAACAAATAAAATTTTTATACTATGGGTTTGAATTTTGCATCACCCTGTATATGTTTTCCATACAACAACCAAATATATTACCTAAGAATTGCAAACATGATAAAATGGTAAGAAAATCTACACATTACAACAAAAAATTTTAAAAAATGAAGATAGTACCTGTTGTTATACATGAAGCAATATAACCCTTGCAGTCTTGATGAGACCACGTGACACTCATCCTAAGTAGAAAAAGTATGTCTTCAAACACGAATTTCTTCACTTTTCTTCTAAACTCAACTAATTGGTATATATATGTTGTTAGGCAACATCTCAACAATATAACATATGTCATTTTTATATATATTATATTGTTGTGCATTCTTCCTAACTACTGTATATTTAAGGCTATATCTCCGAAACTTCTGAATATATTTTAATGAAATAAAGCTCAAATTGAAGAGCTGTACCCTCTTCATATTCTGACTGCAAGCAGCGCCCCCTACTGTAGAAGGAAAGTTATCTTGTGCATATCATGTTTGGTACTGTTTTATTCATTTTACACTATATAAACGATTTTATTCCATGATATGTCTCATTGCCTCATAACAATATGGCTGACCAATGACAACCGAGGAATAAGGACATGTACCGTTCAGAACTACATACAGCGCATTCGCTAATTGGCGCACTTTCTTCATTTTTTGAAAAACAAATAAAATTTTTATACTATGGGTTTGAATTTTGCATCACCCTGTATATGTTTTCCATACAACAACCAAATATATTACCTAAGAATTGCAAACATGATAAAATGGTAAGAAAATCTACACATTACAACAAAAAATTTTAAAAAATGAAGATAGTACCTGTTGTTATACATGAAGCAATATAACCCTTGCAGTCTTGATGAGACCACGTGACACTCATCCTAAGTAGAAAAAGTATGTCTTCAAACACGAATTTCTTCACTTTTCTTCTAAACTCAACTAATTGGTATATATATGTTGTTAGGCAACATCTCAACAATATAACATATGTCATTTTTATATATATTATATTGTTGTGCATTCTTCCTAACTACTGTATATTTAAGGCTATATCTCCGAAACTTCTGAATATATTTTAATGAAATAAAGCTCAAATTGAAGAGCTGTACCCTCTTCATATTCTGACTGCAAGCAGCGCCCCCTACTGTAGAAGGAAAGTTATCTTGTGCATATCATGTTTGGTACTGTTTTATTCATTTTACACTATATAAACGATTTTATTCCATGATATGTCTCATTGCCTCATAACAATATGGCTGACCAATGACAACCGAGGAATAAGGACATGTACCGTTCAGAACTACATACAGCGCATTCGCTAATTGGCGCACTTTCTTCATTTTTTGAAAAACAAATAAAATTTTTATACTATGGGTTTGAATTTTGCATCACCCTGTATATGTTTTCCATACAACAACCAAATATACTACCTAAGAATTGCAAACATGATAAAATGGTAAGAAAATCTACACATTACAACAAAAAATTTTAAAAAATGAAGATAGTACCTGTTGTTATACATGAAGCAATATAACCCTTGCAGTCTTGATGAGACCACGTGACACTCATCCTAAGTAGAAAAAGTATGTCTTCAAACACGAATTTCTTCACTTTTCTTCTAAACTCAACTAATTGGTATATATATGTTGTTAGGCAACATCTCAACAATATAACATATGTCATTTTTATATATATTATACTAGCAGCGTTCACCCCGCTTCGCTGCGGTCACCCCGGAACGCAATAAACTTTGTTACTTAGATAATTTTTACTTTTTCGCTTTCAAATTGCAGTAAATGTTAAAATTATAGCGCCTGTCATTTATGTTAACCCGCCGAGTCACATGGTCATGCGGGTTGCATATAAATACGTTTATTTTTACCTATGATGAACTAATAACAAAGGATTTGTACGTATGGACACTTGAATGGTCAATTATCTCAAGACACTGGTAATTAAAAATTAAAGTGATATGATAAAAACCATCTAGGGTCCAAATCCTAATAACCCCCCAAAAATGAAAGAAATTGGTTCAGCCGTATTAGCGTGATGAGTTCACAAAGGATTTGTGCGTTCTCTTTTATATATATAGATTGTTGTGCATTCTTCCTAACTACTGTATATTTAAGGCTATATCTCCGAAACTTCTGAATATATTTTAATGAAATAAAGCTCAAATTGAAGAGCTGTACCCTCTTCATATTCTGACTGCAAGCAGCGCCCCCTACTGTAGAAGGAAAGTTATCTTGTGCATATCATGTTTGGTACTGTTTTATTCATTTTACACTATATAAACGATTTTATTCCATGATATGTCTCATTGCCTCATAACAATATGGCTGACCAATGACAACCGAGGAATAAGGACATGTACCGTTCAGAACTACATACAGCGCATTCGCTAATTGGCGCACTTTCTTCATTTTTTGAAAAACAAATAAAATTTTTATACTATGGGTTTGAATTTTGCATCACCCTGTATATGTTTTCCATACAACAACCAAATATATTACCTAAGAATTGCAAACATGATAAAATGGTAAGAAAATCTACACATTACAACAAAAAATTTTAAAAAATGAAGATAGTACCTGTTGTTATACATGAAGCAATATAACCCTTGCAGTCTTGATGAGACCACGTGACACTCATCCTAAGTAGAAAAAGTATGTCTTCAAACACGAATTTCTTCACTTTTCTTCTAAACTCAACTAATTGGTATATATATGTTGTTAGGCAACATCTCAACAATATAACATATGTCATTTTTATATATATTATATTGTTGTGCATTCTTCCTAACTACTGTATATTTAAGGCTATATCTCCGAAACTTCTGAATATATTTTAATGAAATAAAGCTCAAATTGAAGAGCTGTACCCTCTTCATATTCTGACTGCAAGCAGCGCCCCCTACTGTAGAAGGAAAGTTATCTTGTGCATATCATGTTTGGTACTGTTTTATTCATTTTACACTATATAAACGATTTTATTCCATGATATGTCTCATTGCCTCATAACAATATGGCTGACCAATGACAACCGAGGAATAAGGACATGTACCGTTCAGAACTACATACAGCGCATTCGCTAATTGGCGCACTTTCTTCATTTTTTGAAAAACAAATAAAATTTTTATACTATGGGTTTGAATTTTGCATCACCCTGTATATGTTTTCCATACAACAACCAAATATACTACCTAAGAATTGCAAACATGATAAAATGGTAAGAAAATCTACACATTACAACAAAAAATTTTAAAAAATGAAGATAGTACCTGTTGTTATACATGAAGCAATATAACCCTTGCAGTCTTGATGAGACCACGTGACACTCATCCTAAGTAGAAAAAGTATGTCTTCAAACACGAATTTCTTCACTTTTCTTCTAAACTCAACTAATTGGTATATATATGTTGTTAGGCAACATCTCAACAATATAACATATGTCATTTTTATATATATTATATTGTTGTGCATTCTTCCTAACTACTGTATATTTAAGGCTATATCTCCGAAACTTCTGAATATATTTTAATGAAATAAAGCTCAAATTGAAGAGCTGTACCCTCTTCATATTCTGACTGCAAGCAGCGCCCCCTACTGTAGAAGGAAAGTTATCTTGTGCATATCATGTTTGGTACTGTTTTATTCATTTTACACTATATAAACGATTTTATTCCATGATATGTCTCATTGCCTCATAACAATATGGCTGACCAATGACAACCGAGGAATAAGGACATGTACCGTTCAGAACTACATACAGCGCATTCGCTAATTGGCGCACTTTCTTCATTTTTTGAAAAACAAATAAAATTTTTATACTATGGGTTTGAATTTTGCATCACCCTGTATATGTTTTCCATACAACAACCAAATATACTACCTAAGAATTGCAAACATGATAAAATGGTAAGAAAATCTACACATTACAACAAAAAATTTTAAAAAATGAAGATAGTACCTGTTGTTATACATGAAGCAATATAACCCTTGCAGTCTTGATGAGACCACGTGACACTCATCCTAAGTAGAAAAAGTATGTCTTCAAACACGAATTTCTTCACTTTTCTTCTAAACTCAACTAATTGGTATATATATGTTGTTAGGCAACATCTCAACAATATAACATATGTCATTTTTATATATATTATACTAGCAGCGTTCACCCCGCTTCGCTGCGGTCACCCCGGAACGCAATAAACTTTGTTACTTAGATAATTTTTACTTTTTCGCTTTCAAATTGCAGTAAATGTTAAAATTATAGCGCCTGTCATTTATGTTAACCCGCCGAGTCACATGGTCATGCGGGTTGCATATAAATACGTTTATTTTTACCTATGATGAACTAATAACAAAGGATTTGTACGTATGGACACTTGAATGGTCAATTATCTCAAGACACTGGTAATTAAAAATTAAAGTGATATGATAAAAACCATCTAGGGTCCAAATCCTAATAACCCCCCAAAAATGAAAGAAATTGGTTCAGCCGTATTAGCGTGATGAGTTCACAAAGGATTTGTGCGTTCTCTTTTATATATATAGATTGTTGTGCATTCTTCCTAACTACTGTATATTTAAGGCTATATCTCCGAAACTTCTGAATATATTTTAATGAAATAAAGCTCAAATTGAAGAGCTGTACCCTCTTCATATTCTGACTGCAAGCAGCGCCCCCTACTGTAGAAGGAAAGTTATCTTGTGCATATCATGTTTGGTACTGTTTTATTCATTTTACACTATATAAACGATTTTATTCCATGATATGTCTCATTGCCTCATAACAATATGGCTGACCAATGACAACCGAGGAATAAGGACATGTACCGTTCAGAACTACATACAGCGCATTCGCTAATTGGCGCACTTTCTTCATTTTTTGAAAAACAAATAAAATTTTTATACTATGGGTTTGAATTTTGCATCACCCTGTATATGTTTTCCATACAACAACCAAATATATTACCTAAGAATTGCAAACATGATAAAATGGTAAGAAAATCTACACATTACAACAAAAAATTTTAAAAAATGAAGATAGTACCTGTTGTTATACATGAAGCAATATAACCCTTGCAGTCTTGATGAGACCACGTGACACTCATCCTAAGTAGAAAAAGTATGTCTTCAAACACGAATTTCTTCACTTTTCTTCTAAACTCAACTAATTGGTATATATATGTTGTTAGGCAACATCTCAACAATATAACATATGTCATTTTTATATATATTATATTGTTGTGCATTCTTCCTAACTACTGTATATTTAAGGCTATATCTCCGAAACTTCTGAATATATTTTAATGAAATAAAGCTCAAATTGAAGAGCTGTACCCTCTTCATATTCTGACTGCAAGCAGCGCCCCCTACTGTAGAAGGAAAGTTATCTTGTGCATATCATGTTTGGTACTGTTTTATTCATTTTACACTATATAAACGATTTTATTCCATGATATGTCTCATTGCCTCATAACAATATGGCTGACCAATGACAACCGAGGAATAAGGACATGTACCGTTCAGAACTACATACAGCGCATTCGCTAATTGGCGCACTTTCTTCATTTTTTGAAAAACAAATAAAATTTTTATACTATGGGTTTGAATTTTGCATCACCCTGTATATGTTTTCCATACAACAACCAAATATATTACCTAAGAATTGCAAACATGATAAAATGGTAAGAAAATCTACACATTACAACAAAAAATTTTAAAAAATGAAGATAGTACCTGTTGTTATACATGAAGCAATATAACCCTTGCAGTCTTGATGAGACCACGTGACACTCATCCTAAGTAGAAAAAGTATGTCTTCAAACACGAATTTCTTCACTTTTCTTCTAAACTCAACTAATTGGTATATATATGTTGTTAGGCAACATCTCAACAATATAACATATGTCATTTTTATATATATTATATTGTTGTGCATTCTTCCTAACTACTGTATATTTAAGGCTATATCTCCGAAACTTCTGAATATATTTTAATGAAATAAAGCTCAAATTGAAGAGCTGTACCCACTTCATATTCTGACTGCAAGCAGCGCCCCCTACTGTAGAAGGAAAGTTATCTTGTGCATATCATGTTTGGTACTGTTTTATTCATT
The DNA here is from genome assembly GCF_964235325.1 of Thermobia domestica. Lineage (NCBI taxonomy): Eukaryota > Metazoa > Arthropoda > Insecta > Zygentoma > Lepismatidae > Thermobia > Thermobia domestica. The sequence goes on along the minus strand of NW_027656323.1, from coordinate 91,998 downwards.
TTACACTATATAAACGATTTTATTCCATGATATGTCTCATTGCCTCATAACAATATGGCTGACCAATGACAACCGAGGAATAAGGACATGTACCGTTCAGAACTACATACAGCGCATTCGCTAATTGGCGCACTTTCTTCATTTTTTGAAAAACAAATAAAATTTTTATACTATGGGTTTGAATTTTGCATCACCCTGTATATGTTTTCCATACAACAACCAAATATACTACCTAAGAATTGCAAACATGATAAAATGGTAAGAAAATCTACACATTACAACAAAAAATTTTAAAAAATGAAGATAGTACCTGTTGTTATACATGAAGCAATATAACCCTTGCAGTCTTGATGAGACCACGTGACACTCATCCTAAGTAGAAAAAGTATGTCTTCAAACACGAATTTCTTCACTTTTCTTCTAAACTCAACTAATTGGTATATATATGTTGTTAGGCAACATCTCAACAATATAACATATGTCATTTTTATATATATTATACTAGCAGCGTTCACCCCGCTTCGCTGCGGTCACCCCGGAACGCAATAAACTTTGTTACTTAGATAATTTTTACTTTTTCGCTTTCAAATTGCAGTAAATGTTAAAATTATAGCGCCTGTCATTTATGTTAACCCGCCGAGTCACATGGTCATGCGGGTTGCATGTAAATACGTTTATTTTTACCTATGATGAACTAATAACAAAGGATTTGTACGTATGGACACTTGAATGGTCAATTATCTCAAGACACTGGTAATTAAAAATTAAAGTGATATGACAAAAACCATCTAGGGTCCAAATCCTAATAACCCCCCAAAAATGAAAGAAATTGGTTCAGCCGTATTAGCGTGATGAGTTCACAAAGGATTTGTGCGTTCTCTTTTATATATATAGATTGTTGTGCATTCTTCCTAACTACTGTATATTTAAGGCTATATCTCCGAAACTTCTGAATATATTTTAATGAAATAAAGCTCAAATTGAAGAGCTGTACCCTCTTCATATTCTGACTGCAAGCAGCGCCCCCTACTGTAGAAGGAAAGTTATCTTGTGCATATCATGTTTGGTACTGTTTTATTCATTTTACACTATATAAACGATTTTATTCCATGATATGTCTCATTGCCTCATAACAATATGGCTGACCAATGACAACCGAGGAATAAGGACATGTACCGTTCAGAACTACATACAGCGCATTCGCTAATTGGCGCACTTTCTTCATTTTTTGAAAAACAAATAAAATTTTTATACTATGGGTTTGAATTTTGCATCACCCTGTATATGTTTTCCATACAACAACCAAATATACTACCTAAGAATTGCAAACATGATAAAATGGTAAGAAAATCTACACATTACAACAAAAAATTTTAAAAAATGAAGATAGTACCTGTTGTTATACATGAAGCAATATAACCCTTGCAGTCTTGATGAGACCACGTGACACTCATCCTAAGTAGAAAAAGTATGTCTTCAAACACGAATTTCTTCACTTTTCTTCTAAACTCAACTAATTGGTATATATATGTTGTTAGGCAACATCTCAACAATATAACATATGTCATTTTTATATATATTATATTGTTGTGCATTCTTCCTAACTACTGTATATTTAAGGCTATATCTCCGAAACTTCTGAATATATTTTAATGAAATAAAGCTCAAATTGAAGAGCTGTACCCTCTTCATATTCTGACTGCAAGCAGCGCCCCCTACTGTAGAAGGAAAGTTATCTTGTGCATATCATGTTTGGTACTGTTTTATTCATTTTACACTATATAAACGATTTTATTCCATGATATGTCTCATTGCCTCATAACAATATGGCTGACCAATGACAACCGAGGAATAAGGACATGTACCGTTCAGAACTACATACAGCGCATTCGCTAATTGGCGCACTTTCTTCATTTTTTGAAAAACAAATAAAATTTTTATACTATGGGTTTGAATTTTGCATCACCCTGTATATGTTTTCCATACAACAACCAAATATACTACCTAAGAATTGCAAACATGATAAAATGGTAAGAAAATCTACACATTACAACAAAAAATTTTAAAAAATGAAGATAGTACCTGTTGTTATACATGAAGCAATATAACCCTTGCAGTCTTGATGAGACCACGTGACACTCATCCTAAGTAGAAAAAGTATGTCTTCAAACACGAATTTCTTCACTTTTCTTCTAAACTCAACTAATTGGTATATATATGTTGTTAGGCAACATCTCAACAATATAACATATGTCATTTTTATATATATTATACTAGCAGCGTTCACCCCGCTTCGCTGCGGTCACCCCGGAACGCAATAAACTTTGTTACTTAGATAATTTTTACTTTTTCGCTTTCAAATTGCAGTAAATGTTAAAATTATAGCGCCTGTCATTTATGTTAACCCGCCGAGTCACATGGTCATGCGGGTTGCATATAAATACGTTTATTTTTACCTATGATGAACTAATAACAAAGGATTTGTACGTATGGACACTTGAATGGTCAATTATCTCAAGACACTGGTAATTAAAAATTAAAGTGATATGATAAAAACCATCTAGGGTCCAAATCCTAATAACCCCCCAAAAATGAAAGAAATTGGTTCAGCCGTATTAGCGTGATGAGTTCACAAAGGATTTGTGCGTTCTCTTTTATATATATAGATTGTTGTGCATTCTTCCTAACTACTGTATATTTAAGGCTATATCTCCGAAACTTCTGAATATATTTTAATGAAATAAAGCTCAAATTGAAGAGCTGTACCCTCTTCATATTCTGACTGCAAGCAGCGCCCCCTACTGTAGAAGGAAAGTTATCTTGTGCATATCATGTTTGGTACTGTTTTATTCATTTTACACTATATAAACGATTTTATTCCATGATATGTCTCATTGCCTCATAACAATATGGCTGACCAATGACAACCGAGGAATAAGGACATGTACCGTTCAGAACTACATACAGCGCATTCGCTAATTGGCGCACTTTCTTCATTTTTTGAAAAACAAATAAAATTTTTATACTATGGGTTTGAATTTTGCATCACCCTGTATATGTTTTCCATACAACAACCAAATATATTACCTAAGAATTGCAAACATGATAAAATGGTAAGAAAATCTACACATTACAACAAAAAATTTTAAAAAATGAAGATAGTACCTGTTGTTATACATGAAGCAATATAACCCTTGCAGTCTTGATGAGACCACGTGACACTCATCCTAAGTAGAAAAAGTATGTCTTCAAACACGAATTTCTTCACTTTTCTTCTAAACTCAACTAATTGGTATATATATGTTGTTAGGCAACATCTCAACAATATAACATATGTCATTTTTATATATATTATATTGTTGTGCATTCTTCCTAACTACTGTATATTTAAGGCTATATCTCCGAAACTTCTGAATATATTTTAATGAAATAAAGCTCAAATTGAAGAGCTGTACCCTCTTCATATTCTGACTGCAAGCAGCGCCCCCTACTGTAGAAGGAAAGTTATCTTGTGCATATCATGTTTGGTACTGTTTTATTCATTTTACACTATATAAACGATTTTATTCCATGATATGTCTCATTGCCTCATAACAATATGGCTGACCAATGACAACCGAGGAATAAGGACATGTACCGTTCAGAACTACATACAGCGCATTCGCTAATTGGCGCACTTTCTTCATTTTTTGAAAAACAAATAAAATTTTTATACTATGGGTTTGAATTTTGCATCACCCTGTATATGTTTTCCATACAACAACCAAATATACTACCTAAGAATTGCAAACATGATAAAATGGTAAGAAAATCTACACATTACAACAAAAAATTTTAAAAAATGAAGATAGTACCTGTTGTTATACATGAAGCAATATAACCCTTGCAGTCTTGATGAGACCACGTGACACTCATCCTAAGTAGAAAAAGTATGTCTTCAAACACGAATTTCTTCACTTTTCTTCTAAACTCAACTAATTGGTATATATATGTTGTTAGGCAACATCTCAACAATATAACATATGTCATTTTTATATATATTATATTGTTGTGCATTCTTCCTAACTACTGTATATTTAAGGCTATATCTCCGAAACTTCTGAATATATTTTAATGAAATAAAGCTCAAATTGAAGAGCTGTACCCTCTTCATATTCTGACTGCAAGCAGCGCCCCCTACTGTAGAAGGAAAGTTATCTTGTGCATATCATGTTTGGTACTGTTTTATTCATTTTACACTATATAAACGATTTTATTCCATGATATGTCTCATTGCCTCATAACAATATGGCTGACCAATGACAACCGAGGAATAAGGACATGTACCGTTCAGAACTACATACAGCGCATTCGCTAATTGGCGCACTTTCTTCATTTTTTGAAAAACAAATAAAATTTTTATACTATGGGTTTGAATTTTGCATCACCCTGTATATGTTTTCCATACAACAACCAAATATACTACCTAAGAATTGCAAACATGATAAAATGGTAAGAAAATCTACACATTACAACAAAAAATTTTAAAAAATGAAGATAGTACCTGTTGTTATACATGAAGCAATATAACCCTTGCAGTCTTGATGAGACCACGTGACACTCATCCTAAGTAGAAAAAGTATGTCTTCAAACACGAATTTCTTCACTTTTCTTCTAAACTCAACTAATTGGTATATATATGTTGTTAGGCAACATCTCAACAATATAACATATGTCTTTTTTATATATATTATATTGTTGTGCATTCTTCCTAACTACTGTATATTTAAGGCTATATCTCCGAAACTTCTGAATATATTTTAATGGAATAAAGCTCAAATTAAAGAGCTGTACCCTCTTCATATTCTGACTGCAAGCAGCGCCCCCTACTGTAGAAGGAAAGTTATCTTGTGCATATCATGTTTGGTACTGTTTTATTCATTTTACACTATATAAACGATTTTATTCCATGATATGTCTCATTGCCTCATAACAATATGGCTGACCAATGACAACCGAGGAATAAGGACATGTACCGTTCAGAACTACATACAGCGCATTCGCTAATTGGCGCACTTTCTTCATTTTTTGAAAAACAAATAAAATTTTTATACTATGGGTTTGAATTTTGCATCACCCTGTATATGTTTTCCATACAACAACCAAATATACTACCTAAGAATTGCAAACATGATAAAATGGTAAGAAAATCTACACATTACAACAAAAAATTTTAAAAAATGAAGATAGTACCTGTTGTTATACATGAAGCAATATAACCCTTGCAGTCTTGATGAGACCACGTGACACTCATCCTAAGTAGAAAAAGTATGTCTTCAAACACGAATTTCTTCACTTTTCTTCTAAACTCAACTAATTGGTATATATATGTTGTTAGGCAACATCTCAACAATATAACATATGTCATTTTTATATATATTATATTGTTGTGCATTCTTCCTAACTACTGTATATTTAAGGCTATATCTCCGAAACTTCTGAATATATTTTAATGAAATAAAGCTCAAATTGAAGAGCTGTACCCTCTTCATATTCTGACTGCAAGCAGCGCCCTATACTGTAGAAGGAAAGTTATCTTGTGCATATCATGTTTGGTACTGTTTTATTCATTTTACACTATATAAACGATTTTATTCCATGATATGTCTCATTGCCTCATAACAATATGGCTGACCAATGACAACCGAGGAATAAGGACATGTACCGTTCAGAACTACATACAGCGCATTCGCTAATTGGCGCACTTTCTTCATTTTTTGAAAAACAAATAAAATTTTTATACTATGGGTTTGAATTTTGCATCACCCTGTATATGTTTTCCATACAACAACCAAATATACTACCTAAGAATTGCAAACATGATAAAATGGTAAGAAAATCTACACATTACAAGAAAAAATTTTAAAAAATGAAGATAGTACCTGTTGTTATACATGAAGCAATATAACCCTTGCAGTCTTGATGAGACCACGTGACACTCATCCTAAGTAGAAAAAGTATGTCTTCAAACACGAATTTCTTCACTTTTCTTCTAAACTCAACTAATTGGTATATATATGTTGTTAGGCAACATCTCAACAATATAACATATGTCATTTTTATATATATTATATTGTTGTGCATTCTTCCTAACTACTGTATATTTAAGGCTATATCTCCGAAACTTCTGAATATATTTTAATGAAATAAAGCTCAAATTGAAGAGCTGTACCCTCTTCATATTCTGACTGCAAGCAGCGCCCCCTACTGTAGAAGGAAAGTTATCTTGTGCATATCATGTTTGGTACTGTTTTATTCATTTTACACTATATAAACGATTTTATTCCATGATATGTCTCATTGCCTCATAACAATATGGCTGACCAATGACAACCGAGGAATAAGGACATGTACCGTTCAGAACTACATACAGCGCATTCGCTAATTGGCGCACTTTCTTCATTTTTTGAAAAACAAATAAAATTTTTATACTATGGGTTTGAATTTTGCATCACCCTGTATATGTTTTCCATACTACAACCAAATATACTACCTAAGAATTGCAAACATGATAAAATGGTAAGAAAATCTACACATTACAACAAAAAATTTTAAAAAATGAAGATAGTACCTGTTGTTATACATGAAGCAATATAACCCTTGCAGTCTTGATGAGACCACGTGACACTCATCCTAAGTAGAAAAAGTATGTCTTCAAACACGAATTTCTTCACTTTTCTTCTAAACTCAACTAATTGGTATATATATGTTGTTAGGCAACATCTCAACAATATAACATATGTCATTTTTATATATATTATATTGTTGTGCATTCTTCCTAACTACTGTATATTTAAGGCTATATCTCCGAAACTTCTGAATATATTTTAATGAAATAAAGCTCAAATTGAAGAGCTGTACCCTCTTCATATTCTGACTGCAAGCAGCGCCCCCTACTGTAGAAGGAAAGTTATCTTGTGCATATCATGTTTGGTACTGTTTTATTCATTTTACACTATATAAACGATTTTATTCCATGATATGTCTCATTGCCTCATAACAATATGGCTGACCAATGACAACCGAGGAATAAGGACATGTACCGTTCAGAACTACATACAGCGCATTCGCTAATTGGCGCACTTTCTTCATTTTTTGAAAAACAAATAAAATTTTTATACTATGGGTTTGAATTTTGCATCACCCTGTATATGTTTTCCATACAACAACCAAATATACTACCTAAGAATTGCAAACATGATAAAATGGTAAGAAAATCTACACATTACAACAAAAAATTTTAAAAAATGAAGATAGTACCTGTTGTTATACATGAAGCAATATAACCCTTGCAGTCTTGATGAGACCACGTGACACTCATCCTAAGTAGAAAAAGTATGTCTTCAAACACGAATTTCTTCACTTTTCTTCTAAACTCAACTAATTGGTATATATATGTTGTTAGGCAACATCTCAACAATATAACATATGTCATTTTTATATATATTATATTGTTGTGCATTCTTCCTAACTACTGTATATTTAAGGCTATATCTGCGAAACTTCTGAATATATTTTAATGGAATAAAGCTCAAATTAAAGAGCTGTACCCTCTTCATATTCTGACTGCAAGCAGCGCCCCCTACTGTAGAAGGAAAGTTATCTTGTGCATATCATGTTTGGTACTGTTTTATTCATTTTACACTATATAAACGATTTTATTCCATGATATGTCTCATTGCCTCATAACAATATGGCTGACCAATGACAACCGAGGAATAAGGACATGTACCGTTCAGAACTACATACAGCGCATTCGCTAATTGGCGCACTTTCTTCATTTTTTGAAAAACAAATAAAATTTTTATAATATGGGTTTGAATTTTGCATCACCCTGTATATGTTTTCCATACAACAACCAAATATACTACCTAAGAATTGCAAACATGATAAAATGGTAAGAAAATCTACACATTACAACAAAAAATTTTAAAAAATGAAGATAGTACCTGTTGTTATACATGAAGCAATATAACCCTTGCAGTCTTGATGAGACCACGTGACACTCATCCTAAGTAGAAAAAGTATGTCTTCAAACACGAATTTCTTCACTTTTCTTCTAAAATCAACTAATTGGTATATATATGTTGTTAGGCAACATCTCAACAATATAACATATGTCATTTTTATATATATTATATTGTTGTGCATTCTTCCTAACTACTGTATATTTAAGGCTATATCTCCGAAACTTCTGAATATATTTTAATGAAATAAAGCTCAAATTGAAGAGCTGTACCCTCTTCATATTCTGACTGCAAGCAGCGCCCCCTACTGTAGAAGGAAAGTTATCTTGTGCATATCATGTTTGGTACTGTTTTATTCATTTTACACTATATAAACGATTTTATTCCATGATATGTCTCATTGCCTCATAACAATATGGCTGACCAATGACAACCGAGGAATAAGGACATGTACCGTTCAGAACTACATACAGCGCATTCGCTAATTGGCGCACTTTCTTCATTTTTTGAAAAACAAATAAAATTTTTATACTATGGGTTTGAATTTTGCATCACCCTGTATATGTTTTCCATACAACAACCAAATATACTACCTAAGAATTGCAAACATGATAAAATGGTAAGAAAATCTACACATTACAACAAAAAATTTTAAAAAATGAAGATAGTACCTGTTGTTATACATGAAGCAATATAACCCTTGCAGTCTTGATGAGACCACGTGACACTCATCCTAAGTAGAAAAAGTATGTCTTCAAACACGAATTTCTTCACTTTTCTTCTAAACTCAACTAATTGGTATATATATGTTGTTAGGCAACATCTCAACAATATAACATATGTCATTTTTATATATATTATATTGTTGTGCATTCTTCCTAACTACTGTATATTTAAGGCTATATCTCCGAAACTTCTGAATATATTTTAATGGAATAAAGCTCAAATTAAAGAGCTGTACCCTCTTCATATTCTGACTGCAAGCAGCGCCCCCTACTGTAGAAGGAAAGTTATCTTGTGCATATCATGTTTGGTACTGTTTTATTCATTTTACACTATATAAACGATTTTATTCCATGATATGTCTCATTGCCTCATAACAATATGGCTGACCAATGACAACCGAGGAATAAGGACATGTACCGTTCAGAACTACATACAGCGCATTCGCTAATTGGCGCACTTTCTTCATTTTTTGAAAAACAAATAAAATTTTTATACAATGGGTTTGAATTTTGCATCACCCTGTATATGTTTTCCATACAACAACCAAATATACTACCTAAGAATTGCAAACATGATAAAATGGTAAGAAAATCTACACATTACAACAAAAAATTTTAAAAAATGAAGATAGTACCTGTTGTTATACATGAAGCAATATAACCCTTGCAGTCTTGATGAGACCACGTGACACTCATCCTAAGTAGAAAAAGTATGTCTTCAAACACGAATTTCTTCACTTTTCTTCTAAACTCAACTAATTGGTATATATATGTTGTTAGGCAACATCTCAACAATATAACATATGTCATTTTTATATATATTATATTGTTGTGCATTCTTCCTAACTACTGTATATTTAAGGCTATATCTCCGAAACTTCTGAATATATTTTAATGAAATAAAGCTCAAATTGAAGAGCTGTACCCTCTTCATATTCTGACTGCAAGCAGCGCCCTATACTGTAGAAGGAAAGTTATCTTGTGCATATCATGTTTGGTACTGTTTTATTCATTTTACACTATATAAACGATTTTATTCCATGATATGTCTCATTGCCTCATAACAATATGGCTGACCAATGACAACCGAGGAATAAGGACATGTACCGTTCAGAACTACATACAGCGCATTCGCTAATTGGCGCACTTTCTTCATTTTTTGAAAAACAAATAAAATTTTTATACTATGGGTTTGAATTTTGCATCACCCTGTATATGTTTTCCATACAACAACCAAATATACTACCTAAGAATTGCAAACATGATAAAATGGTAAGAAAATCTACACATTACAAGAAAAAATTTTAAAAAATGAAGATAGTACCTGTTGTTATACATGAAGCAATATAACCCTTGCAGTCTTGATGAGACCACGTGACACTCATCCTAAGTAGAAAAAGTATGTCTTCAAACACGAATTTCTTCACTTTTCTTCTAAACTCAACTAATTGGTATATATATGTTGTTAGGCAACATCTCAACAATATAACATATGTCATTTTTATATATATTATATTGTTGTGCATTCTTCCTAACTACTGTATATTTAAGGCTATATCTCCGAAACTTCTGAATATATTTTAATGAAATAAAGCTCAAATTGAAGAGCTGTACCCTCTTCATATTCTGACTGCAAGCAGCGCCCCCTACTGTAGAAGGAAAGTTATCTTGTGCATATCATATTTGGTACTGTTTTATTCATTTTACACTATATAAACGATTTTATTCCATGATATGTCTCATTGCCTCATAACAATATGGCTGACCAATGACAACCGAGGAATAAGGACATGTACCGTTCAGAACTACATACAGCGCATTCGCTAATTGGCGCACTTTCTTCATTTTTTGAAAAACAAATAAAATTTTTATACTATGGGTTTGAATTTTGCATCACCCTGTATATGTTTTCCATACTACAACCAAATATACTACCTAAGAATTGCAAACATGATAAAATGGTAAGAAAATCTACACATTACAACAAAAAATTTTAAAAAATGAAGATAGTACCTGTTGTTATACATGAAGCAATATAACCCTTGCAGTCTTGATGAGACCACGTGACACTCATCCTAAGTAGAAAAAGTATGTCTTCAAACACGAATTTCTTCACTTTTCTTCTAAACTCAACTAATTGGTATATATATGTTGTTAGGCAACATCTCAACAATATAACATATGTCATTTTTATATATATTATATTGTTGTGCATTCTTCCTAACTACTGTATATTTAAGGCTATATCTCCGAAACTTCTGAATATATTTTAATGAAATAAAGCTCAAATTGAAGAGCTGTACCCTCTTGATATTCTGACTGCAAGCAGCGCCCCCTACTGTAGAAGGAAAGTTATCTTGTGCATATCATGTTTGGTACTGTTTTATTCATTTTACACTATATAAACGATTTTATTCCATGATATGTCTCATTGCCTCATAACAATATGGCTGACCAATGACAACCGAGGAATAAGGACATGTACCGTTCAGAACTACATACAGCGCATTCGCTAATTGGCGCACTTTCTTCATTTTTTGAAAAACAAATAAAATTTTTATACTATGGGTTTGAATTTTGCATCACCCTGTATATGTTTTCCATACAACAACCAAATATACTACCTAAGAATTGCAAACATGATAAAATGGTAAGAAAATCTACACATTACAACAAAAAATTTTAAAAAATGAAGATAGTACCTGTTGTTATACATGAAGCAATATAACCCTTGCAGTCTTGATGAGACCACGTGACACTCATCCTAAGTAGAAAAAGTATGTCTTCAAACACGAATTTCTTCACTTTTCTTCTAAACTCAACTAATTGGTATATATATGTTGTTAGGCAACATCTCAACAATATAACATATGTCATTTTTATATATATTATATTGTTGTGCATTCTTCCTAACTACTGTATATTTAAGGCTATATCTGCGAAACTTCTGAATATATTTTAATGGAATAAAGCTCAAATTAAAGAGCTGTACCCTCTTCATATTCTGACTGCAAGCAGCGCCCCCTACTGTAGAAGGAAAGTTATCTTGTGCATATCATGTTTGGTACTGTTTTATTCATTTTACACTATATAAACGATTTTATTCCATGATATGTCTCATTGCCTCATAACAATATGGCTGACCAATGACAACCGAGGAATAAGGACATGTACCGTTCAGAACTACATACAGCGCATTCGCTAATTGGCGCACTTTCTTCATTTTTTGAAAAACAAATAAAATTTTTATAATATGGGTTTGAATTTTGCATCACCCTGTATATGTTTTCCATACAACAACCAAATATACTACCTAAGAATTGCAAACATGATAAAATGGTAAGAAAATCTACACATTACAACAAAAAATTTTAAAAAATGAAGATAGTACCTGTTGTTATACATGAAGCAATATAACCCTTGCAGTCTTGATGAGACCACGTGACACTCATCCTAAGTAGAAAAAGTATGTCTTCAAACACGAATTTCTTCACTTTTCTTCTAAACTCAACTAATTGGTATATATATGTTGTTAGGCAACATCTCAACAATATAACATATGTCATTTTTATATATATTATATTGTTGTGCATTCTTCCTAACTACTGTATATTTAAGGCTATATCTTCGAAACTTCTGAATATATTTTAATGAAATAAAGCTCAAATTGAAGAGCTGTACCCTCTTCATATTCTGACTGCAAGCAGCGCCCTATACTGTAGAAGGAAAGTTATCTTGTGCATATCATGTTTGGTACTGTTTTATTCATTTTACACTATATAAACGATTTTATTCCATGATATGTCTCATTGCCTCATAACAATATGGCTGACCAATGACAACCGAGGAATAAGGACATGTACCGTTCAGAACTACATACAGCGCATTCGCTAATTGGCGCACTTTCTTCATTTTTTGAAAAACAAATAAAATTTTTATACTATGGGTTTGAATTTTGCATCACCCTGTATATGTTTTCCATACAACAACCAAATATACTACCTAAGAATTGCAAACATGATAAAATGGTAAGAAAATCTACACATTACAACAAAAAATTTTAAAAAATGAAGATAGTACCTGTTGTTATACATGAAGCAATATAACCCTTGCAGTCTTGATGAGACCACGTGACACTCATCCTAAGTAGAAAAAGTATGTCTTCAAACACGAATTTCTTCACTTTTCTTCTAAACTCAACTAATTGGTATATATATGTTGTTAGGCAACATCTCAACAATATAACATATGTCATTTTTATATATATTATATTGTTGTGCATTCTTCCTAACTACTGTATATTTAAGGCTATATCTCCGAAACTTCTGAATATATTTTAATGAAATAAAGCTCAAATTGAAGAGCTGTACCCTCTTCATATTCTGACTGCAAGCAGCGCCCCCTACTGTAGAAGGAAAGTTATCTTGTGCATATCATGTTTGGTACTGTTTTATTCATTTTACACTATATAAACGATTTTATTCCATGATATGTCTCATTGCCTCATAACAATATGGCTGACCAATGACAACCGAGGAATAAGGACATGTACCGTTCAGAACTACATACAGCGCATTCGCTAATTGGCGCACTTTCTTCATTTTTTGAAAAACAAATAAAATTTTTATACTATGGGTTTGAATTTTGCATCACCCTGTATATGTTTTCCATACAACAACCAAATATACTACCTAAGAATTGCAAACATGATAAAATGGTAAGAAAATCTACACATTACAACAAAAAATTTTAAAAAATGAAGATAGTACCTGTTGTTATACATGAAGCAATATAACCCTTGCAGTCTTGATGAGAGCACGTGACACTCATCCTAAGTAGAAAAAGTATGTCTTCAAACACGAATTTCTTCACTTTTCTTCTAAACTCAACTAATTGGTATATATATGTTGTTAGGCAACATCTCAACAATATAACATATGTCATTTTTATATATATTATACTAGCAGCGTTCACCCCGCTTCGCTGCGGTCACCCCGGAACGCAATAAACTTTGTTACTTAGATAATTTTTACTTTTTCGCTTTCAAATTGCAGTAAATGTTAAAATTATAGCGCCTGTCATTTATGTTAACCCGCCGAGTCACATGGTCATGCGGGTTGCATATAAATACGTTTATTTTTACCTATGATGAACTAATAACAAAGGATTTGTACGTATGGACACTTGAATGGTCAATTATCTCAAGACACTGGTAATTAAAAATTAAAGTGATATGATAAAAACCATCTAGGGTCCAAATCCTAATAACCCCCCAAAAATGAAAGAAATTGGTTCAGCCGTATTAGCGTGATGAGTTCACAAAGGATTTGTGCGTTCTCTTTTATATATATAGATTGTTGTGCATTCTTCCTAACTACTGTATATTTAAGGCTATATCTCCGAAACTTCTGAATATATTTTAATGAAATAAAGCTCAAATTGAAGAGCTGTACCCTCTTCATATTCTGACTGCAAGCAGCGCCCCCTACTGTAGAAGGAAAGTTATCTTGTGCATATCATGTTTGGTACTGTTTTATTCATTTTACACTATATAAACGATTTTATTCCATGATATGTCTCATTGCCTCATAACAATATGGCTGACCAATGACAACCGAGGAATAAGGACATGTACCGTTCAGAACTACATACAGCGCATTCGCTAATTGGCGCACTTTCTTCATTTTTTGAAAAACAAATAAAATTTTTATACTATGGGTTTGAATTTTGCATCACCCTGTATATGTTTTCCATACAACAACCAAATATACTACCTAAGAATTGCAAACATGATAAAATGGTAAGAAAATCTACACATTACAACAAAAAATTTTAAAAAATGAAGATAGTACCTGTTGTTATACATGAAGCAATATAACCCTTGCAGTCTTGATGAGACCACGTGACACTCATCCTAAGTAGAAAAAGTATGTCTTCAAACACGAATTTCTTCACTTTTCTTCTAAACTCAACTAATTGGTATATATATGTTGTTAGGCAACATCTCAACAATATAACATATGTCATTTTTATATATATTATATTGTTGTGCATTCTTCCTAACTACTGTATATTTAAGGCTATATCTCCGAAACTTCTGAATATATTTTAATGAAATAAAGCTCAAATTGAAGAGCTGTACCCTCTTCATATTCTGACTGCAAGCAGCGCCCCCTACTGTAGAAGGAAAGTTATCTTGTGCATATCATGTTTGGTACTGTTTTATTCATTTTACACTATATAAACGATTTTATTCCATGATATGTCTCATTGCCTCATAACAATATGGCTGACCAATGACAACCGAGGAATAAGGACATGTACCGTTCAGAACTACATACAGCGCATTCGCTAATTGGCGCACTTTCTTCATTTTTTGAAAAACAAATAAAATTTTTATACTATGGGTTTGAATTTTGCATCACCCTGTATATGTTTTCCATACAACAACCAAATATACTACCTAAGAATTGCAAACATGATAAAATGGTAAGAAAATCTACACATTACAACAAAAAATTTTAAAAAATGAAGATAGTACCTGTTGTTATACATGAAGCAATATAACCCTTGCAGTCTTGATGAGACCACGTGACACTCATCCTAAGTAGAAAAAGTATGTCTTCAAACACGAATTTCTTCACTTTTCTTCTAAACTCAACTAATTGGTATATATATGTTGTTAGGCAACATCTCAACAATATAACATATGTCATTTTTATATATATTATACTAGCAGCGTTCACCCCGCTTCGCTGCGGTCACCCCGGAACGCAATAAACTTTGTTACTTAGATAATTTTTACTTTTTCGCTTTCAAATTGCAGTAAATGTTAAAATTATAGCGCCTGTCATTTATGTTAACCCGCCGAGTCACATGGTCATGCGGGTTGCATATAAATACGTTTATTTTTACCTATGATGAACTAATAACAAAGGATTTGTACGTATGGACACTTGAATGGTCAATTATCTCAAGACACTGGTAATTAAAAATTAAAGTGATATGATAAAAACCATCTAGGGTCCAAATCCTAATAACCCCCCAAAAATGAAAGAAATTGGTTCAGCCGTATTAGCGTGATGAGTTCACAAAGGATTTGTGCGTTCTCTTTTATATATATAGATTGTTGTGCATTCTTCCTAACTACTGTATATTTAAGGCTATATCTCCGAAACTTCTGAATATATTTTAATGAAATAAAGCTCAAATTGAAGAGCTGTACCCTCTTCATATTCTGACTGCAAGCAGCGCCCCCTACTGTAGAAGGAAAGTTATCTTGTGCATATCATGTTTGGTACTGTTTTATTCATTTTACACTATATAAACGATTTTATTCCATGATATGTCTCATTGCCTCATAACAATATGGCTGACCAATGACAACCGAGGAATAAGGACATGTACCGTTCAGAACTACATACAGCGCATTCGCTAATTGGCGCACTTTCTTCATTTTTTGAAAAACAAATAAAATTTTTATACTATGGGTTTGAATTTTGCATCACCCTGTATATGTTTTCCATACAACAACCAAATATATTACCTAAGAATTGCAAACATGATAAAATGGTAAGAAAATCTACACATTACAACAAAAAATTTTAAAAAATGAAGATAGTACCTGTTGTTATACATGAAGGAATATAACCCTTGCAGTCTTGATGAGACCACGTGACACTCATCCTAAGTAGAAAAAGTATGTCTTCAAACACGAATTTCTTCACTTTTCTTGTAAACTCAACTAATTGGTATATATATGTTGTTAGGCAACATCTCAACAATATAACATATGTCATTTTTATATATATTATATTGTTGTGCATTCTTCCTAACTACTGTATATTTAAGGCTATATCTCCGAAACTTCTGAATATATTTTAATGAAATAAAGCTCAAATTGAAGAGCTGTACCCTCTTCATATTCTGACTGCAAGCAGCGCCCCCTACTGTAGAAGGAAAGTTATCTTGTGCATATCATGTTTGGTACTGTTTTATTCATTTTACACTATATAAACGATTTTATTCCATGATATGTCTCATTGCCTCATAACAATATGGCTGACCAATGACAACCGAGGAATAAGGACATGTACCGTTCAGAACTACATACAGCGCATTCGCTAATTGGCGCACTTTCTTCATTTTTTGAAAAACAAATAAAATTTTTATACTATGGGTTTGAATTTTGCATCACCCTGTATATGTTTTCCATACAACAACCAAATATACTACCTAAGAATTGCAAACATGATAAAATGGTAAGAAAATCTACACATTACAAGAAAAAATTTTAAAAAATGAAGATAGTACCTGTTGTTATACATGAAGCAATATAACCCTTGCAGTCTTGATGAGACCACGTGACACTCATCCTAAGTAGAAAAAGTATGTCTTCAAACACGAATTTCTTCACTTTTCTTCTAAACTCAACTAATTGGTATATATATGTTGTTAGGCAACATCTCAACAATATAACATATGTCATTTTTATATATATTATATTGTTGTGCATTCTTCCTAACTACTGTATATTTAAGGCTATATCTCCGAAACTTCTGAATATATTTTAATGGAATAAAGCTCAAATTAAAGAGCTGTACCCTCTTCATATTCTGACTGCAAGCAGCGCCCCCTACTGTAGAAGGAAAGTTATCTTGTGCATATCATGTTTGGTACTGTTTTATTCATTTTACACTATATAAACGATTTTATTCCATGATATGTCTCATTGCCTCATAACAATATGGCTGACCAATGACAACCGAGGAATAAGGACATGTACCGTTCAGAACTACATACAGCGCATTCGCTAATTGGCGCACTTTCTTCATTTTTTGAAAAACAAATAAAATTTTTATACTATGGGTTTGAATTTTGCATCACCCTGTATATGTTTTCCATACAACAACCAAATATACTACCTAAGAATTGCAAACATGATAAAATGGTAAGAAAATCTACACATTACAACAAAAAATTTTAAAAAATGAAGATAGTACCTATTGTTATACATGAAGCAATATAACCCTTGCAGTCTTGATGAGACCACGTGACACTCATCCTAAGTAGAAAAAGTATGTCTTCAAACACGAATTTCTTCACTTTTCTTCTAAACTCAACTAATTGGTATATATATGTTGTTAGGCAACATCTCAACAATATAACATATGTCATTTTTATATATATTATATTGTTGTGCATTCTTCCTAACTACTGTATATTTAAGGCTATATCTCCGAAACTTCTGAATATATTTTAATGAAATAAAGCTCAAATTGAAGAGCTGTACCCTCTTCATATTCTGACTGCAAGCAGCGCCCCCTACTGTAGAAGGAAAGTTATCTTGTGCATATCATGTTTGGTACTGTTTTATTCATTTTACACTATATAAACGATTTTATTCCATGATATGTCTCATTGCCTCATAACAATATGGCTGACCAATGACAACCGAGGAATAAGGACATGTACCGTTCAGAACTACATACAGCGCATTCGCTAATTGGCGCACTTTCTTCATTTTTTGAAAAACAAATAAAATTTTTATACTATGGGTTTGAATTTTGCATCACCCTGTATATATTTTCCATACAACAACCAAATATACTACCTAAGAATTGCAAACATGATAAAATGGTAAGAAAATCTACACATTACAACAAAAAATTTTAAAAAATGAAGATAGTACCTGTTGTTATACATGAAGCAATATAACCCTTGCAGTCTTGATGAGACCACGTGACACTCATCCTAAGTAGAAAAAGTATGTCTTCAAACACGAATTTCTTCACTTTTCTTCTAAACTCAACTAATTGGTATATATATGTTGTTAGGCAACATCTCAACAATATAACATATGTCATTTTTATATATATTATATTGTTGTGCATTCTTCCTAACTACTGTATATTTAAGGCTATATCTCCGAAACTTCTGAATATATTTTAATGAAATAAAGCTCAAATTGAAGAGCTGTACCCTCTTCATATTCTGACTGCAAGCAGCGCCCTATACTGTAGAAGGAAAGTTATCTTGTGCATATCATGTTTGGTACTGTTTTATTCATTTTACACTATATAAACGATTTTATTCCATGATATGTCTCATTGCCTCATAACAATATGGCTGACCAATGACAACCGAGGAATAAGGACATGTACCGTTCAGAACTACATACAGCGCATTCGCTAATTGGCGCACTTTCTTCATTTTTTGAAAAACAAATAAAATTTTTATACTATGGGTTTGAATTTTGCATCACCCTGTATATGTTTTCCATACAACAACCAAATATACTACCTAAGAATTGCAAACATGATAAAATGGTAAGAAAATCTACACATTACAACAAAAAATTTTAAAAAATGAAGATAGTACCTGTTGTTATACATGAAGCAATATAACCCTTGCAGTCTTGATGAGACCACGTGACACTCATCCTAAGTAGAAAAAGTATGTCTTCAAACACGAATTTCTTCACTTTTCTTCTAAACTCAACTAATTGGTATATATATGTTGTTAGGCAACATCTCAACAATATAACATATGTCATTTTTATATATATTATATTGTTGTGCATTCTTCCTAACTACTGTATATTTAAGGCTATATCTCCGAAACTTCTGAATATATTTTAATGGAATAAAGCTCAAATTAAAGAGCTGTACCCTCTTCATATTCTGACTGCAAGCAGCGCCCCCTACTGTAGAAGGAAAGTTATCTTGTGCATATCATGTTTGGTACTGTTTTATTCATTTTACACTATATAAACGATTTTATTCCATGATATGTCTCATTGCCTCATAACAATATGGCTGACCAATGACAACCGAGGAATAAGGACATGTACCGTTCAGAACTACATACAGCGCATTCGCTAATTGGCGCACTTTCTTCATTTTTTGAAAAACAAATAAAATTTTTATACTATGGGTTTGAATTTTGCATCACCCTGTATATGTTTTCCATACAACAACCAAATATACTACCTAAGAATTGCAAACATGATAAAATGGTAAGAAAATCTACACATTACAACAAAAAATTTTAAAAAATGAAGATAGTACCTATTGTTATACATGAAGCAATATAACCCTTGCAGTCTTGATGAGACCACGTGACACTCATCCTAAGTAGAAAAAGTATGTCTTCAAACACGAATTTCTTCACTTTTCTTCTAAACTCAACTAATTGGTATATATATGTTGTTAGGCAACATCTCAACAATATAACATATGTCATTTTTATATATATTATATTGTTGTGCATTCTTCCTAACTACTGTATATTTAAGGCTATATCTCCGAAACTTCTGAATATATTTTAATGAAATAAAGCTCAAATTGAAGAGCTGTACCCTCTTCATATTCTGACTGCAAGCAGCGCCCCCTACTGTAGAAGGAAAGTTATCTTGTGCATATCATGTTTGGTACTGTTTTATTCATTTTACACTATATAAACGATTTTATTCCATGATATGTCTCATTGCCTCATAACAATATGGCTGACCAATGACAACCGAGGAATAAGGACATGTACCGTTCAGAACTACATACAGCGCATTCGCTAATTGGCGCACTTTCTTCATTTTTTGAAAAACAAATAAAATTTTTATACTATGGGTTTGAATTTTGCATCACCCTGTATATGTTTTCCATACAACAACCAAATATACTACCTAAGAATTGCAAACATGATAAAATGGTAAGAAAATCTACACATTACAACAAAAAATTTTAAAAAATGAAGATAGTACCTGTTGTTATACATGAAGCAATATAACCCTTGCAGTCTTGATGAGACCACGTGACACTCATCCTAAGTAGAAAAAGTATGTCTTCAAACACGAATTTCTTCACTTTTCTTCTAAACTCAACTAATTGGTATATATATGTTGTTAGGCAACATCTCAACAATATAACATATGTCATTTTTATATATATTATATTGTTGTGCATTCTTCCTAACTACTGTATATTTAAGGCTATATCTCCGAAACTTCTGAATATATTTTAATGAAATAAAGCTCAAATTAAAGAGCTGTACCCTCTTCATATTCTGACTGCAAGCAGCGCCCCCTACTGTAGAAGGAAAGTTATCTTGTGCATATCATGTTTGGTACTGTTTTATTCATTTTACACTATATAAACGATTTTATTCCATGATATGTCTCATTGCCTCATAACAATATGGCTGACCAATGACAACCGAGGAATAAGGACATGTACCGTTCAGAACTACATACAGCGCATTCGCTAATTGGCGCACTTTCTTCATTTTTTGAAAAACAAATAAAATTTTTATACTATGGGTTTGAATTTTGCATCACCCTGTATATGTTTTCCATACAACAACCAAATATACTACCTAAGAATTGCAAACATGATAAAATGGTAAGAAAATCTACACATTACAACAAAAAATTTTAAAAAATGAAGATAGTACCTGTTGTTATACATGAAGCAATATAACCCTTGCAGTCTTGATGAGACCACGTGACACTCATCCTAAGTAGAAAAAGTATGTCTTCAAACACGAATTTCTTCACTTTTCTTCTAAACTCAACTAATTGGTATATATATGTTGTTAGGCAACATCTCAACAATATAACATATGTCATTTTTATATATATTATATTGTTGTGCATTCTTCCTAACTACTGTATATTTAAGGCTATATCTCCGAAACTTCTGAATATATTTTAATGGAATAAAGCTCAAATTAAAGAGCTGTACCCTCTTCATATTCTGACTGCAAGCAGCGCCCCCTACTGTAGAAGGAAAGTTATCTTGTGCATATCATGTTTGGTACTGTTTTATTCATTTTACACTATATAAACGATTTTATTCCATGATATGTCTCATTGCCTCATAACAATATGGCTGACCAATGACAACCGAGGAATAAGGACATGTACCGTTCAGAACTACATACAGCGCATTCGCTAATTGGCGCACTTTCTTCATTTTTTGAAAAACAAATAAAATTTTTATACTATGGGTTTGAATTTTGCATCACCCTGTATATGTTTTCCATACAACAACCAAATATACTACCTAAGAATTGCAAACATGATAAAATGGTAAGAAAATCTACACATTACAACAAAAAATTTTAAAAAATGAAGATAGTACCTGTTGTTATACATGAAGCAATATAACCCTTGCAGTCTTGATGAGACCACGTGACACTCATCCTAAGTAGAAAAAGTATGTCTTCAAACACGAATTTCTTCACTTTTCTTCTAAACTCAACTAATTGGTATATATATGTTGTTAGGCAACATCTCAACAATATAACATATGTCATTTTTATATATATTATATTGTTGTGCATTCTTCCTAACTACTGTATATTTAAGGCTATATCTCCGAAACTTCTGAATATATTTTAATGAAATAAAGCTCAAATTGAAGAGCTGTACCCTCTTCATATTCTGACTGCAAGCAGCGCCCCCTACTGTAGAAGGAAAGTTATCTTGTGCATATCATGTTTGGTACTGTTTTATTCATTTTACACTATATAAACGATTTTATTCCATGATATGTCTCATTGCCTCATAACAATATGGCTGACCAATGACAACCGAGGAATAAGGACATGTACCGTTCAGAACTACATACAGCGCATTCGCTAATTGGCGCACTTTCTTCATTTTTTGAAAAACAAATAAAATTTTTATACTATGGGTTTGAATTTTGCATCACCCTGTATATGTTTTCCATACAACAACCAAATATACTACCTAAGAATTGCAAACATGATAAAATGGTAAGAAAATCTACACATTACAAGAAAAAATTTTAAAAAATGAAGATAGTACCTGTTGTTATACATGAAGCAATATAACCCTTGCAGTCTTGATGAGACCACGTGACACTCATCCTAAGTAGAAAAAGTATGTCTTCAAACACGAATTTCTTCACTTTTCTTCTAAACTCAACTAATTGGTATATATATGTTGTTAGGCAACATCTCAACAATATAACATATGTCATTTTTATATATATTATATTGTTGTGCATTCTTCCTAACTACTGTATATTTAAGGCTATATCTCCGAAACTTCTGAATATATTTTAATGGAATAAAGCTCAAATTAAAGAGCTGTACCCTCTTCATATTCTGACTGCAAGCAGCGCCCCCTACTGTAGAAGGAAAGTTATCTTGTGCATATCATGTTTGGTACTGTTTTATTCATTTTACACTATATAAACGATTTTATTCCATGATATGTCTCATTGCCTCATAACAATATGGCTGACCAATGACAACCGAGGAATAAGGACATGTACCGTTCAGAACTACATACAGCGCATTCGCTAATTGGCGCACTTTCTTCATTTTTTGAAAAACAAATAAAATTTTTATACTATGGGTTTGAATTTTGCATCACCCTGTATATGTTTTCCATACAACAACCAAATATACTACCTAAGAATTGCAAACATGATAAAATGGTAAGAAAATCTACACATTACAACAAAAAATTTTAAAAAATGAAGATAGTACCTATTGTTATACATGAAGCAATATAACCCTTGCAGTCTTGATGAGACCACGTGACACTCATCCTAAGTAGAAAAAGTATGTCTTCAAACACGAATTTCTTCACTTTTCTTCTAAACTCAACTAATTGGTATATATATGTTGTTAGGCAACATCTCAACAATATAACATATGTCATTTTTATATATATTATATTGTTGTGCATTCTTCCTAACTACTGTATATTTAAGGCTATATCTCCG
Organism: Thermobia domestica; assembly: GCF_964235325.1. Classification (NCBI taxonomy): domain Eukaryota; kingdom Metazoa; phylum Arthropoda; class Insecta; order Zygentoma; family Lepismatidae; genus Thermobia; species Thermobia domestica. The sequence continues at coordinate 68,514 of NW_027656323.1, read as the reverse complement.
AAACTTCTGAATATATTTTAATGAAATAAAGCTCAAATTGAAGAGCTGTACCCTCTTCATATTCTGACTGCAAGCAGCGCCCCCTACTGTAGAAGGAAAGTTATCTTGTGCATATCATGTTTGGTACTGTTTTATTCATTTTACACTATATAAACGATTTTATTCCATGATATGTCTCATTGCCTCATAACAATATGGCTGACCAATGACAACCGAGGAATAAGGACATGTACCGTTCAGAACTACATACAGCGCATTCGCTAATTGGCGCACTTTCTTCATTTTTTGAAAAACAAATAAAATTTTTATACTATGGGTTTGAATTTTGCATCACCCTGTATATGTTTTCCATACAACAACCAAATATACTACCTAAGAATTGCAAACATGATAAAATGGTAAGAAAATCTACACATTACAACAAAAAATTTTAAAAAATGAAGATAGTACCTGTTGTTATACATGAAGCAATATAACCCTTGCAGTCTTGATGAGACCACGTGACACTCATCCTAAGTAGAAAAAGTATGTCTTCAAACACGAATTTCTTCACTTTTCTTCTAAACTCAACTAATTGGTATATATATGTTGTTAGGCAACATCTCAACAATATAACATATGTCATTTTTATATATATTATATTGTTGTGCATTCTTCCTAACTACTGTATATTTAAGGCTATATCTCCGAAACTTCTGAATATATTTTAATGGAATAAAGCTCAAATTAAAGAGCTGTACCCTCTTCATATTCTGACTGCAAGCAGCGCCCCCTACTGTAGAAGGAAAGTTATCTTGTGCATATCATGTTTGGTACTGTTTTATTCATTTTACACTATATAAACGATTTTATTCCATGATATGTCTCATTGCCTCATAACAATATGGCTGACCAATGACAACCGAGGAATAAGGACATGTACCGTTCAGAACTACATACAGCGCATTCGCTAATTGGCGCACTTTCTTCATTTTTTGAAAAACAAATAAAATTTTTATACTATGGGTTTGAATTTTGCATCACCCTGTATATGTTTTCCATACAACAACCAAATATACTACCTAAGAATTGCAAACATGATAAAATGGTAAGAAAATCTACACATTACAACAAAAAATTTTAAAAAATGAAGATAGTACCTGTTGTTATACATGAAGCAATATAACCCTTGCAGTCTTGATGAGACCACGTGACACTCATCCTAAGTAGAAAAAGTATGTCTTCAAACACGAATTTCTTCACTTTTCTTCTAAACTCAACTAATTGGTATATATATGTTGTTAGGCAACATCTCAACAATATAACATATGTCATTTTTATATATATTATATTGTTGTGCATTCTTCCTAACTACTGTATATTTAAGGCTATATCTCCGAAACTTCTGAATATATTTTAATGAAATAAAGCTCAAATTGAAGAGCTGTACCCTCTTCATATTCTGACTGCAAGCAGCGCCCTATACTGTAGAAGGAAAGTTATCTTGTGCATATCATGTTTGGTACTGTTTTATTCATTTTACACTATATAAACGATTTTATTCCATGATATGTCTCATTGCCTCATAACAATATGGCTGACCAATGACAACCGAGGAATAAGGACATGTACCGTTCAGAACTACATACAGCGCATTCGCTAATTGGCGCACTTTCTTCATTTTTTGAAAAACAAATAAAATTTTTATACTATGGGTTTGAATTTTGCATCACCCTGTATATGTTTTCCATACAACAACCAAATATACTACCTAAGAATTGCAAACATGATAAAATGGTAAGAAAATCTACACATTACAACAAAAAATTTTAAAAAATGAAGATAGTACCTGTTGTTATACATGAAGCAATATAACCCTTGCAGTCTTGATGAGAGCACGTGACACTCATCCTAAGTAGAAAAAGTATGTCTTCAAACACGAATTTCTTCACTTTTCTTCTAAACTCAACTAATTGGTATATATATGTTGTTAGGCAACATCTCAACAATATAACATATGTCATTTTTATATATATTATATTGTTGTGCATTCTTCCTAACTACTGTATATTTAAGGCTATATCTCCGAAACTTCTGAATATATTTTAATGAAATAAAGCTCAAATTGAAGAGCTGTACCCTCTTCATATTCTGAGTGCAAGCAGCGCCCCCTACTGTAGAAGGAAAGTTATCTTGTGCATATCATGTTTGGTACTGTTTTATTCATTTTACACTATATAAACGATTTTATTCCATGATATGTCTCATTGCCTCATAACAATATGGCTGACCAATGACAACCGAGGAATAAGGACATGTACCGTTCAGAACTACATACAGCGCATTCGCTAATTGGCGCACTTTCTTCATTTTTTGAAAAACAAATAAAATTTTTATACTATGGGTTTGAATTTTGCATCACCCTGTATATGTTTTCCATACAACAACCAAATATACTACCTAAGAATTGCAAACATGATAAAATGGTAAGAAAATCTACACATTACAACAAAAAATTTTAAAAAATGAAGATAGTACCTGTTGTTATACATGAAGCAATATAACCCTTGCAGTCTTGATGAGACCACGTGACACTCATCCTAAGTAGAAAAAGTATGTCTTCAAACACGAATTTCTTCACTTTTCTTCTAAACTCAACTAATTGGTATATATATGTTGTTAGGCAACATCTCAACAATATAACATATGTCATTTTTATATATATTATATTGTTGTGCATTCTTCCTAACTACTGTATATTTAAGGCTATATCTCCGAAACTTCTGAATATATTTTAATGGAATAAAGCTCAAATTAAAGAGCTGTACCCTCTTCATATTCTGACTGCAAGCAGCGCCCCCTACTGTAGAAGGAAAGTTATCTTGTGCATATCATGTTTGGTACTGTTTTATTCATTTTACACTATATAAACGATTTTATTCCATGATATGTCTCATTGCCTCATAACAATATGGCTGACCAATGACAACCGAGGAATAAGGACATGTACCGTTCAGAACTACATACAGCGCATTCGCTAATTGGCGCACTTTCTTCATTTTTTGAAAAACAAATAAAATTTTTATACTATGGGTTTGAATTTTGCATCACCCTGTATATGTTTTCCATACAACAACCAAATATACTACCTAAGAATTGCAAACATGATAAAATGGTAAGAAAATCTACACATTACAACAAAAAATTTTAAAAAATGAAGATAGTACCTGTTGTTATACATGAAGCAATATAACCCTTGCAGTCTTGATGAGACCACGTGACACTCATCCTAAGTAGAAAAAGTATGTCTTCAAACACGAATTTCTTCACTTTTCTTCTAAACTCAACTAATTGGTATATATATGTTGTTAGGCAACATCTCAACAATATAACATATGTCATTTTTATATATATTATATTGTTGTGCATTCTTCCTAACTACTGTATATTTAAGGCTATATCTCCGAAACTTCTGAATATATTTTAATGAAATAAAGCTCAAATTGAAGAGCTGTACCCTCTTCATATTCTGACTGCAAGCAGCGCCCTATACTGTAGAAGGAAAGTTATCTTGTGCATATCATGTTTGGTACTGTTTTATTCATTTTACACTATATAAACGATTTTATTCCATGATATGTCTCATTGCCTCATAACAATATGGCTGACCAATGACAACCGAGGAATAAGGACATGTACCGTTCAGAACTACATACAGCGCATTCGCTAATTGGCGCACTTTCTTCATTTTCTGAAAAACAAATAAAATTTTTATACTATGGGTTTGAATTTTGCATCACCCTGTATATGTTTTCCATACAACAACCAAATATACTACCTAAGAATTGCAAACATGATAAAATGGTAAGAAAATCTACACATTACAACAAAAAATTTTAAAAATGAAGATAGTACCTGTTGTTATACATGAAGCAATATAACCCTTGCAGTCTTGATGAGAGCACGTGACACTCATCCTAAGTAGAAAAAGTATGTCTTCAAACACGAATTTCTTCACTTTTCTTCTAAACTCAACTAATTGGTATATATATGTTGTTAGGCAACATCTCAACAATATAACATATGTCATTTTTATATATATTATATTGTTGTGCATTCTTCCTAACTACTGTATATTTAAGGCTATATCTCCGAAACTTCTGAATATATTTTAATGAAATAAAGCTCAAATTGAAGAGCTGTACCCTCTTCATATTCTGAGTGCAAGCAGCGCCCCCTACTGTAGAAGGAAAGTTATCTTGTGCATATCATGTTTGGTACTGTTTTATTCATTTTACACTATATAAACGATTTTATTCCATGATATGTCTCATTGCCTCATAACAATATGGCTGACCAATGACAACCGAGGAATAAGGACATGTACCGTTCAGAACTACATACAGCGCATTCGCTAATTGGCGCACTTTCTTCATTTTTTGAAAAACAAATAAAATTTTTATACTATGGGTTTGAATTTTGCATCACCCTGTATATGTTTTCCATACAACAACCAAATATACTACCTAAGAATTGCAAACATGATAAAATGGTAAGAAAATCTACACATTACAACAAAAAATTTTAAAAAATGAAGATAGTACCTGTTGTTATACATGAAGCAATATAACCCTTGCAGTCTTGATGAGACCACGTGACACTCATCCTAAGTAGAAAAAGTATGTCTTCAAACACGAATTTCTTCACTTTTCTTCTAAACTCAACTAATTGGTATATATATGTTGTTAGGCAACATCTCAACAATATAACATATGTCATTTTTATATATATTATATTGTTGTGCATTCTTCCTAACTACTGTATATTTAAGGCTATATCTCCGAAACTTCTGAATATATTTTAATGAAATCAAGCTCAAATTGAAGAGCTGTACCCTCTTCATATTCTGACTGCAAGCAGCGCCCCCTACTGTAGAAGGAAAGTTATCTTGTGCATATCATGTTTGGTACTGTTTTATTCATTTTACACTATATAAACGATTTTATTCCATGATATGTCTCATTGCCTCATAACAATATGGCTGACCAATGACAACCGAGGAATAAGGACATGTACCGTTCAGAACAACATACAGCGCATTCGCTAATTGGCGCACTTTCTTCATTTTTTGAAAAACAAATAAAATTTTTATACTATGCGTTTGAATTTTGCATCAACCTGTATATGTTTTCCATACAACAACCAAATATACTACCTAAGAATTGCAAACATGATGAAATGGTAAGAAAATCTACACATTACAACAAAAAATTTTAAAAAATGAAGATAGTACCTTTTGTTATACATGAAGCAATATAACCCTTGCAGTCTTGATGAGACCACGTGACACTCATCCTAAGTAGAAAAAGTATGTCTTCAAACACGAATTTCTTCACTTTTCTTCTAAACTCAACTAATTGGTATATATATGTTGTTAGGCAACATCTCAACAATATAACATATGTCATTTTTATATATATTATATTGTTGTGCATTCTTCCTAACTACTGTATATTTAAGGCTATATCTCCGAAACTTCTGAATATATTTTAATGAAATAAAGCTCAAATTGAAGAGCTGTACCCTCTTCATATTCTGACTGCAAGCAGCGCCCCCTACTGTAGAAGGAAAGTTATCTTGTGCATATCATGTTTGGTACTGTTTTATTCATTTTACACTATATAAACGATTTTATTCCATGATATGTCTCATTGCCTCATAACAATATGGCTGACCAATGACAACCGAGGAATAAGGACATGTACCGTTCAGAACTACATACAGCGCATTCGCTAATTGGCGCACTTTCTTCATTTTTTGAAAAACAAATAAAATTTTTATACTATGGGTTTGAATTTTGCATCACCCTGTATATGTTTTCCATACAACAACCAAATATACTACCTAAGAATTGTAAACATGATAAAATGGTAAGAAAATCTACACATTACAACAAAAAATTTTAAAAAATGAAGATAGTACCTGTTGTTATACATGAAGCAATATAACCCTTGCAGTCTTGATGAGACCACGTGACACTCATCCTAAGTAGAAAAAGTATGTCTTCAAACACGAATTTCTTCACTTTTCTTCTAAACTCAACTAATTGGTATATATATGTTGTTAGGCAACATCTCAACAATATAACATATGTCATTTTTATATATATTATATTGTTGTGCATTCTTCCTAACTACTGTATATTTAAGGCTATATCTCCGAAACTTCTGAATATATTTTAATGAAATAAAGCTCAAATTGAAGAGCTGTACCCTCTTGATATTCTGACTGCAAGCAGCGCCCCCTACTGTAGAAGGATAGTTATCTTGTGCATATCATGTTTGGTACTGTTTTATTCATTTTACACTATATAAACGATTTTATTCCATGATATGTCTCATTGCCTCATAACAATATGGCTGACCAATGACAACCGAGGAATAAGGACATGTACCGTTCAGAACTACATACAGCGCATTCGCTAATTGGCGCACTTTCTTCATTTTTTGAAAAACAAATAAAATTTTTATACTATGGGTTTGAATTTTGCATCACCCTGTATATGTTTTCCATACAACAACCAAATATACTACCTAAGAATTGCAAACATGATAAAATGGTAAGAAAATCTACACATTACAACAAAAAATTTTAAAAAATGAAGATAGTACCTGTTGTTATACATGAAGCAATATAACCCTTGCAGTCTTGATGAGACCACGTGACACTCATCCTAAGTAGAAAAAGTATGTCTTCAAACACGAATTTCTTCACTTTTCTTCTAAACTCAACTAATTGGTATATATATGTTGTTAGGCAACATCTCAACAATATAACATATGTCATTTTTATATATATTATATTGTTGTGCATTCTTCCTAACTACTGTATATTTAAGGCTATATCTCCGAAACTTCTGAATATATTTTAATGAAATCAAGCTCAAATTGAAGAGCTGTACCCTCTTCATATTCTGACTGCAAGCAGCGCCCCCTACTGTAGAAGGAAAGTTATCTTGTGCATATCATGTTTGGTACTGTTTTATTCATTTTACACTATATAAACGATTTTATTCCATGATATGTCTCATTGCCTCATAACAATATGGCTGACCAATGACAACCGAGGAATAAGGACATGTACCGTTCAGAACAACATACAGCGCATTCGCTAATTGGCGCACTTTCTTCATTTTTTGAAAAACAAATAAAATTTTTATACTATGGGTTTGAATTTTGCATCAACCTGTATATGTTTTCCATACAACAACCAAATATACTACCTAAGAATTGCAAACATGATGAAATGGTAAGAAAATCTACACATTACAACAAAAAATTTTAAAAAATGAAGATAGTACCTGTTGTTATACATGAAGCAATATAACCCTTGCAGTCTTGATGAGACCACGTGACACTCATCCTAAGTAGAAAAAGTATGTCTTCAAACACGAATTTCTTCACTTTTCTTCTAAACTCAACTAATTGGTATATATATGTTGTTAGGCAACATCTCAACAATATAACATATGTCATTTTTATATATATTATATTGTTGTGCATTCTTCCTAACTACTGTATATTTAAGGCTATATCTCCGAAACTTCTGAATATATTTTAATGAAATCAAGCTCAAATTGAAGAGCTGTACCCTCTTCATATTCTGACTGCAAGCAGAGCCCCCTACTGTAGAAGGAAAGTTATCTTGTGCATATCATGTTTGGTACTGTTTTATTCATTTTACACTATATAAACGATTTTATTCCATGATATGTCTCATTGCCTCATAACAATATGGCTGACCAATGACAACCGAGGAATAAGGACATGTACCGTTCAGAACAACATACAGCGCATTCGCTAATTGGCGCACTTTCTTCATTTTTTGAAAAACAAATAAAATTTTTATACTATGCGTTTGAATTTTGCATCAACCTGTATATGTTTTCCATACAACAACCAAATATACTACCTAAGAATTGCAAACATGATGAAATGGTAAGAAAATCTACACATTACAACAAAAAATTTTAAAAAATGAAGATAGTACCTTTTGTTATACATGAAGCAATATAACCCTTGCAGTCTTGATGAGACCACGTGACACTCATCCTAAGTAGAAAAAGTATGTCTTCAAACACGAATTTCTTCACTTTTCTTCTAAACTCAACTAATTGGTATATATATGTTGTTAGGCAACATCTCAACAATATAACATATGTCATTTTTATATATATTATATTGTTGTGCATTCTTCCTAACTACTGTATATTTAAGGCTATATCTCCGAAACTTCTGAATATATTTTAATGAAATAAAGCTCAAATTGAAGAGCTGTACCCTCTTCATATTCTGACTGCAAGCAGCGCCCCCTACTGTAGAAGGAAAGTTATCTTGTGCATATCATGTTTGGTACTGTTTTATTCATTTTACACTATATAAACGATTTTATTCCATGATATGTCTCATTGCCTCATAACAATATGGCTGACCAATGACAACCGAGGAATAAGGACATGTACCGTTCAGAACTACATACAGCGCATTCGCTAATTGGCGCACTTTCTTCATTTTTTGAAAAACAAATAAAATTTTTATACTATGGGTTTGAATTTTGCATCACCCTGTATATGTTTTCCATACAACAACCAAATATACTACCTAAGAATTGTAAACATGATAAAATGGTAAGAAAATCTACACATTACAACAAAAAATTTTAAAAAATGAAGATAGTACCTGTTGTTATACATGAAGCAATATAACCCTTGCAGTCTTGATGAGACCACGTGACACTCATCCTAAGTAGAAAAAGTATGTCTTCAAACACGAATTTCTTCACTTTTCTTCTAAACTCAACTAATTGGTATATATATGTTGTTAGGCAACATCTCAACAATATAACATATGTCATTTTTATATATATTATATTGTTGTGCATTCTTCCTAACTACTGTATATTTAAGGCTATATCTCCGAAACTTCTGAATATATTTTAATGAAATAAAGCTCAAATTGAAGAGCTGTACCCTCTTGATATTCTGACTGCAAGCAGCGCCCCCTACTGTAGAAGGATAGTTATCTTGTGCATATCATGTTTGGTACTGTTTTATTCATTTTACACTATATAAACGATTTTATTCCATGATATGTCTCATTGCCTCATAACAATATGGCTGACCAATGACAACCGAGGAATAAGGACATGTACCGTTCAGAACTACATACAGCGCATTCGCTAATTGGCGCACTTTCTTCATTTTTTGAAAAACAAATAAAATTTTTATACTATGGGTTTGAATTTTGCATCACCCTGTATATGTTTTCCATACAACAACCAAATATACTACCTAAGAATTGCAAACATGATAAAATGATAAGAAAATCTACACATTACAACAAAAAATTTTAAAAAATGAAGATAGTACCTGTTGTTATACATGAAGCAATATAACCCTTGCAGTCTTGATGAGACCACGTGACACTCATCCTAAGTAGAAAAAGTATGTCTTCAAACACGAATTTCTTCACTTTTCTTCTAAACTCAACTAATTGGTATATATATGTTGTTAGGCAACATCTCAACAATATAACATATGTCATTTTTATATATATTATATTGTTGTGCATTCTTCCTAACTACTGTATATTTAAGGCTATATCTCCGAAACTTCTGAATATATTTTAATGAAATCAAGCTCAAATTGAAGAGCTGTACCCTCTTCATATTCTGACTGCAAGCAGCGCCCCCTACTGTAGAAGGAAAGTTATCTTGTGCATATCATGTTTGGTACTGTTTTATTCATTTTACACTATATAAACGATTTTATTCCATGATATGTCTCATTGCCTCATAACAATATGGCTGACCAATGACAACCGAGGAATAAGGACATGTACCGTTCAGAACAACATACAGCGCATTCGCTAATTGGCGCACTTTCTTCATTTTTTGAAAAACAAATAAAATTTTTATACTATGGGTTTGAATTTTGCATCAACCTGTATATGTTTTCCATACAACAACCAAATATACTACCTAAGAATTGCAAACATGATGAAATGGTAAGAAAATCTACACATTACAACAAAAAATTTTAAAAAATGAAGATAGTACCTGTTGTTATACATGAAGCAATATAACCCTTGCAGTCTTGATGAGACCACGTGACACTCATCCTAAGTAGAAAAAGTATGTCTTCAAACACGAATTTCTTCACTTTTCTTCTAAACTCAACTAATTGGTATATATATGTTGTTAGGCAACATCTCAACAATATAACATATGTCATTTTTATATATATTATATTGTTGTGCATTCTTCCTAACTACTGTATATTTAAGGCTATATCTCCTAAACTTCTGAATATATTTTAATGAAATCAAGCTCAAATTGAAGAGCTGTACCCTCTTCATATTCTGACTGCAAGCAGCGCCCCCTACTGTAGAAGGAAAGTTATCTTGTGCATATCATGTTTGGTACTGTTTTATTCATTTTACACTATATAAACGATTTTATTCCATGATATGTCTCATTGCCTCATAACAATATGGCTGACCAATGACAACCGAGGAATAAGGACATGTACCGTTCAGAACAACATACAGCGCATTCGCTAATTGGCGCACTTTCTTCATTTTTTGAAAAACAAATAAAATTTTTATACTATGGGTTTGAATTTTGCATCAACCTGTATATGTTTTCAATACAACAACCAAATATACTACCTAAGAATTGCAAACATGATGAAATGGTAAGAAAATCTACACATTACAACAAAAAATTTTAAAAAATGAAGATAGTACCTGTTGTTATACATGAAGCAATATAACCCTTGCAGTCTTGATGAGACCACGTGACACTCATCCTAAGTAGAAAAAGTATGTCTTCAAACACGAATTTCTTCACTTTTCTTCTAAACTCAACTAATTGGTATATATATGTTGTTAGGCAACATCTCAACAATATAACATATGTCATTTTTATATATATTATATTGTTGTGCATTCTTCCTAACTACTGTATATTTAAGGCTATATCTCCGAAACTTCTGAATATATTTTAATGAAATAAAGCTCAAATTGAAGAGCTGTACCCTCTTCATATTCTGACTGCAAGCAGCGCCCCCTACTGTAGAAGGAAAGTTATCTTGTGCATATCATGTTTGGTACTGTTTTATTCATTTTACACTATATAAACGATTTTATTCCATGATATGTCTCATTGCCTCATAACAATATGGCTGACCAATGACAACCGAGGAATAAGGACATGTACCGTTCAGAACTACATACAGCGCATTCGCTAATTGGCGCACTTTCTTCATTTTTTGAAAAACAAATAAAATTTTTATACTATGGGTTTGAATTTTGCATCACCCTGTATATGTTTTCCATACAACAACCAAATATACTACCTAAGAATTGTAAACATGATAAAATGGTAAGAAAATCTACACATTACAACAAAAAATTTTAAAAAATGAAGATAGTACCTGTTGTTATACATGAAGCAATATAACCCTTGCAGTCTTGATGAGACCACGTGACACTCATCCTAAGTAGAAAAAGTATGTCTTCAAACACGAATTTCTTCACTTTTCTTCTAAACTCAACTAATTGGTATATATATGTTGTTAGGCAACATCTCAACAATATAACATATGTCATTTTTATATATATTATATTGTTGTGCATTCTTCCTAACTACTGTATATTTAAGGCTATATCTCCGAAACTTCTGAATATATTTTAATGAAATAAAGCTCAAATTGAAGAGCTGTACCCTCTTGATATTCTGACTGCAAGCAGCGCCCCCTACTGTAGAAGGATAGTTATCTTGTGCATATCATGTTTGGTACTGTTTTATTCATTTTACACTATATAAACGATTTTATTCCATGATATGTCTCATTGCCTCATAACAATATGGCTGACCAATGACAACCGAGGAATAAGGACATGTACCGTTCAGAACTACATACAGCGCATTCGCTAATTGGCGCACTTTCTTCATTTTTTGAAAAACAAATAAAATTTTTATACTATGGGTTTGAATTTTGCATCACCCTGTATATGTTTTCCATACAACAACCAAATATACTACCTAAGAATTGCAAACATGATAAAATGGTAAGAAAATCTACACATTACAACAAAAAATTTTAAAAAATGAAGATAGTACCTGTTGTTATACATGAAGCAATATAACCCTTGCAGTCTTGATGAGACCACGTGACACTCATCCTAAGTAGAAAAAGTATGTCTTCAAACACGAATTTCTTCACTTTTCTTCTAAACTCAACTAATTGGTATATATATGTTGTTAGGCAACATCTCAACAATATAACATATGTCATTTTTATATATATTATATTGTTGTGCATTCTTCCTAACTACTGTATATTTAAGGCTATATCTCCGAAACTTCTGAATATATTTTAATGAAATCAAGCTCAAATTGAAGAGCTGTACCCTCTTCATATTCTGACTGCAAGCAGCGCCCCCTACTGTAGAAGGAAAGTTATCTTGTGCATATCATGTTTGGTACTGTTTTATTCATTTTACACTATATAAACGATTTTATTCCATGATATGTCTCATTGCCTCATAACAATATGGCTGACCAATGACAACCGAGGAATAAGGACATGTACCGTTCAGAACTACATACAGCGCATTCGCTAATTGGCGCACTTTCTTCATTTTTTGAAAAACAAATAAAATTTTTATACTATGGGTTTGAATTTTGCATCACCCTGTATATGTTTTCCATACAACAACCAAATATACTACCTAAGAATTGCAAACATGATAAAATGGTAAGAAAATCTACACATTACAACAAAAAATTTTAAAAAATGAAGATAGTACCTGTTGTTATACATGAAGCAATATAACCCTTGCAGTCTTGATGAGACCACGTGACACTCATCCTAAGTAGAAAAAGTATGTCTTCAAACACGAATTTCTTCACTTTTCTTCTAAACTCAACTAATTGGTATATATATGTTGTTAGGCAACATCTCAACAATATAACATATGTCTTTTTTATATATATTATATTGTTGTGCATTCTTCCTAACTACTGTATATTTAAGGCTATATCTCCGAAACTTCTGAATATATTTTAATGAAATAAAGCTCAAATTGAAGAGCTGTACCCTCTTCATATTCTGACTGCAAGCAGCGCCCCCTACTGTAGAAGGAAAGTTATCTTGTGCATATCATGTTTGGTACTGTTTTATTCATTTTACACTATATAAACGATTTTATTCCATGATATGTCTCATTGCCTCATAACAATATGGCTGACCAATGACAACCGAGGAATAAGGACATGTACCGTTCAGAACTACATACAGCGCATTCGCTAATTGGCGCACTTTCTTCATTTTTTGAAAAACAAATAAAATTTTTATACTATGGGTTTGAATTTTGCATCACCCTGTATATGTTTTCCATACAACAACCAAATATACTACCTAAGAATTGCAAACATGATAAAATGGTAAGAAAATCTACACATTACAACAAAAAATTTTAAAAAATGAAGATAGTACCTGTTGTTATACATGAAGCAATATAACCCTTGCAGTCTTGATGAGACCACGTGACACTCATCCTAAGTAGAAAAAGTATGTCTTCAAACACGAATTTCTTCACTTTTCTTCTAAACTCAACTAATTGGTATATATATGTTGTTAGGCAACATCTCAACAATATAACATATGTCATTTTTATATATATTATATTGTTGTGCATTCTTCCTAACTACTGTATATTTAAGGCTATATCTCCGAAACTTCTGAATATATTTTAATGAAATAAAGCTCAAATTGAAGAGCTGTACCCTCTTCATATTCTGACTGCAAGCAGCGCCCCCTACTGTAGAAGGAAAGTTATCTTGTGCATATCATGTTTGGTACTGTTTTATTCATTTTACACTATATAAACGATTTTATTCCATGATATGTCTCATTGCCTCATAACAATATGGCTGACCAATGACAACCGAGGAATAAGGACATGTACCGTTCAGAACTACATACAGCGCATTCGCTAATTGGCGCACTTTCTTCATTTTTTGAAAAACAAATAAAATTTTTATACTATGGGTTTGAATTTTGCATCACCCTGTATATGTTTTCCATAAAACAACCAAATATACTACCTAAGAATTGCAAACATGATAAAATGGTAAGAAAATCTACACATTACAACAAAAAATTTTAAAAAATGAAGATAGTACCTGTTGTTATACATGAAGCAATATAACCCTTGCAGTCTTGATGAGACCACGTGACACTCATCCTAAGTAGAAAAAGTATGTCTTCAAACACGAATTTCTTCACTTTTCTTCTAAACTCAACTAATTGGTATATATATGTTGTTAGGCAACATCTCAACAATATAACATATGTCATTTTTATATATATTATATTGTTGTGCATTCTTCCTAACTACTGTATATTTAAGGCTATATCTCCGAAACTTCTGAATATATTTTAATGAAATAAAGCTCAAATTGAAGAGCTGTACCCTCTTCATATTCTGACTGCAAGCAGAGCCCCCTACTGTAGAAGGAAAGTTATCTTGTGCATATCATGTTTGGTACTGTTTTATTCATTTTACACTATATAAACGATTTTATTCCATGATATGTCTCATTGCCTCATAACAATATGGCTGACCAATGACAACCGAGGAATAAGGACATGTACCGTTCAGAACTACATACAGCGCATTCGCTAATTGGCGCACTTTCTTCATTTTTTGAAAAACAAATAAAATTTTTATACTATGGGTTTGAATTTTGCATCACCCTGTATATGTTTTCCATACAACAACCAAATATACTACCTAAGAATTGCAAACATGATAAAATGGTAAGAAAATCTACACATTACAACAAAAAATTTTAAAAAATGAAGATAGTACCTGTTGTTATACATGAAGCAATATAACCCTTGCAGTCTTGATGAGACCACGTGACGCTCATCCTAAGTAGAAAAAGTATGTCTTCAAACACGAATTTCTTCACTTTTCTTCTAAACTCAACTAATTGGTATATATATGTTGTTAGGCAACATCTCAACAATATAACATATGTCTTTTTTATATATATTATATTGTTGTGCATTCTTCCTAACTACTGTATATTTAAGGCTATATCTCCGAAACTTCTGAATATATTTTAATGAAATCAAGCTCAAATTGAAGAGCTGTACCCTCTTCATATTCTGACTGCAAGCAGCGCCCCCTACTGTAGAAGGAAAGTTATCTTGTGCATATCATGTTTGGTACTGTTTTATTCATTTTACACTATATAAACGATTTTATTCCATGATATGTCTCATTGCCTCATAACAATATGGCTGACCAATGACAACCGAGGAATAAGGACATGTACCGTTCAGAACTACATACAGCGCATTCGCTAATTGGCGCACTTTCTTCATTTTTTGAAAAACAAATAAAATTTTTATACTATGGGTTTGAATTTTGCATCACCCTGTATATGTTTTCCATACAACAACCAAATATACTACCTAAGAATTGCAAACATGATAAAATGGTAAGAAAATCTACACATTACAACAAAAAATTTTAAAAAATGAAGATAGTACCTGTTGTTATACATGAAGCAATATAACCCTTACAGTCTTGATGAGACCACGTGACACTCATCCTAAGTAGAAAAAGTATGTCTTCAAACACGAATTTCTTCACTTTTCTTCTAAACTCAACTAATTGGTATATATATGTTGTTAGGCAACATCTCAACAATATAACATATGTCATTTTTATATATATTATATTGTTGTGCATTCTTCCTAACTACTGTATATTTAAGGCTATATCTCCGAAACTTCTGAATATATTTTAATGAAATAAAGCTCAAATTGAAGAGCTGTACCCTCTTGATATTCTGACTGCAAGCAGCGCCCCCTACTGTAGAAGGAAAGTTATCTTGTGCATATCATGTTTGGTACTGTTTTATTCATTTTACACTATATAAACGATTTTATTCCATGATATGTCTCATTGCCTCATAACAATATGGCTGACCAATGACAACCGAGGAATAAGGACATGTACCGTTCAGAACTACATACAGCGCATTCGCTAATTGGCGCACTTTCTTCATTTTTTGAAAAACAAATAAAATTTTTATACTATGGGTTTGAATTTTGCATCACCCTGTATATGTTTTCCATACAACAACCAAATATACTACCTAAGAATTGCAAACATGATAAAATGGTAAGAAAATCTACACATTACAACAAAAAATTTTAAAAAATGAAGATAGTACCTGTTGTTATACATGAAGCAATATAACCCTTGCAGTCTTGATGAGACCACGTGACACTCATCCTAAGTAGAAAAAGTATGTCTTCAAACACGAATTTCTTCACTTTTCTTCTAAACTCAACTAATTGGTATATATATGTTGTTAGGCAACATCTCAACAATATAACATATGTCATTTTTATATATATTATATTGTTGTGCATTCTTCCTAACTACTGTATATTTAAGGCTATATCTCCGAAACTTCTGAATATATTTTAATGAAATAAAGCTCAAATTGAAGAGCTGTACCCTCTTCATATTCTGACTGCAAGCAGCGCCCCCTACTGTAGAAGGAAAGTTATCTTGTGCATATCATGTTTGGTACTGTTTTATTCATTTTACACTATATAAACGATTTTATTCCATGATATGTCTCATTGCCTCATAACAATATGGCTGACCAATGACAACCGAGGAATAAGGACATGTACCGTTCAGAACTACATACAGCGCATTCGCTAATTGGCGCACTTTCTTCATTTTTTGAAAAACAAATAAAATTTTTATACTATGGGTTTGAATTTTGCATCACCCTGTATATGTTTTCCATACAACAACCAAATATACTACCTAAGAATTGCAAACATGATAAAATGGTAAGAAAATCTACACATTACAACAAAAAATTTTAAAAAATGAAGATAGTACCTGTTGTTATACATGAAGCAATATAACCCTTGCAGTCTTGATGAGACCACGTGACACTCATCCTAAGTAGAAAAAGTATGTCTTCAAACACGAATTTCTTCACTTTTCTTCTAAACTCAACTAATTGGTATATATATGTTGTTAGGCAACATCTCAACAATATAACATATGTCTTTTTTATATATATTATATTGTTGTGCATTCTTCCTAACTACTGTATATTTAAGGCTATATCTCCGAAACTTCTGAATATATTTTAATGAAATCAAGCTCAAATTGAAGAGCTGTACCCTCTTCATATTCTGACTGCAAGCAGCGCCCCCTACTGTAGAAGGAAAGTTATCTTGTGCATATCATGTTTGGTACTGTTTTATTCATTTTACACTATATAAACGATTTTATTCCATGATATGTCTCATTGCCTCATAACAATATGGCTGACCAATGACAACCGAGGAATAAGGACATGTACCGTTCAGAACTACATACAGCGCATTCGCTAATTGGCGCACTTTCTTCATTTTTTGAAAAACAAATAAAATTTTTATACTATGGGTTTGAATTTTGCATCACCCTGTATATGTTTTCCATACAACAACCAAATATACTACCTAAGAATTGCAAACATGATAAAATGGTAAGAAAATCTACACATTACAACAAAAAATTTTAAAAAATGAAGATAGTACCTGTTGTTATACATGAAGCAATATAACCCTTACAGTCTTGATGAGACCACGTGACACTCATCCTAAGTAGAAAAAGTATGTCTTCAAACACGAATTTCTTCACTTTTCTTCTAAACTCAACTAATTGGTATATATATGTTGTTAGGCAACATCTCAACAATATAACATATGTCATTTTTATATATATTATATTGTTGTGCATTCTTCCTAACTACTGTATATTTAAGGCTATATCTCCGAAACTTCTGAATATATTTTAATGAAATAAAGCTCAAATTGAAGAGCTGTACCCTCTTGATATTCTGACTGCAAGCAGCGCCCCCTACTGTAGAAGGAAAGTTATCTTGTGCATATCATGTTTGGTACTGTTTTATTCATTTTACACTATATAAACGATTTTATTCCATGATATGTCTCATTGCCTCATAACAATATGGCTGACCAATGACAACCGAGGAATAAGGACATGTACCGTTCAGAACTACATACAGCGCATTCGCTAATTGGCGCACTTTCTTCATTTTTTGAAAAACAAATAAAATTTTTATACTATGGGTTTGAATTTTGCATCACCCTGTATATGTTTTCCATACAACAACCAAATATACTACCTAAGAATTGCAAACATGATAAAATGGTAAGAAAATCTACACATTACAACAAAAAATTTTAAAAAATGAAGATAGTACCTGTTGTTATACATGAAGCAATATAACCCTTGCAGTCTTGATGAGACCACGTGACACTCATCCTAAGTAGAAAAAGTATGTCTTCAAACACGAATTTCTTCACTTTTCTTCTAAACTCAACTAATTGGTATATATATGTTGTTAGGCAACATCTCAACAATATAACATATGTCATTTTTATATATATTATATTGTTGTGCATTCTTCCTAACTACTGTATATTTAAGGCTATATCTCCGAAACTTCTGAATATATTTTAATGAAATAAAGCTCAAATTGAAGAGCTGTACCCTCTTCATATTCTGACTGCAAGCAGCGCCCCCTACTGTAGAAGGAAAGTTATCTTGTGCATATCATGTTTGGTACTGTTTTATTCATTTTACACTATATAAACGATTTTATTCCATGATATGTCTCATTGCCTCATAACAATATGGCTGACCAATGACAACCGAGGAATAAGGACATGTACCGTTCAGAACTACATACAGCGCATTCGCTAATTGGCGCACTTTCTTCATTTTTTGAAAAACAAATAAAATTTTTATACTATGGGTTTGAATTTTGCATCACCCTGTATATGTTTTCCATAAAACAACCAAATATACTACCTAAGAATTGCAAACATGATAAAATGGTAAGAAAATCTACACATTACAACAAAAAATTTTAAAAAATGAAGATAGTACCTGTTGTTATACATGAAGCAATATAACCCTTGCAGTCTTGATGAGACCACGTGACACTCATCCTAAGTAGAAAAAGTATGTCTTCAAACACGAATTTCTTCACTTTTCTTCTAAACTCAACTAATTGGTATATATATGTTGTTAGGCAACATCTCAACAATATAACATATGTCATTTTTATATATATTATATTGTTGTGCATTCTTCCTAACTACTGTATATTTAAGGCTATATCTCCGAAACTTCTGAATATATTTTAATGAAATAAAGCTCAAATTGAAGAGCTGTACCCTCTTCATATTCTGACTGCAAGCAGCGCCCCCTACTGTAGAAGGAAAGTTATCTTGTGCATATCATGTTTGGTACTGTTTTATTCATTTTACACTATATAAACGATTTTATTCCATGATATGTCTCATTGCCTCATAACAATATGGCTGACCAATGACAACCGAGGAATAAGGACATGTACCGTTCAGAACTACATACAGCGCATTCGCTAATTGGCGCACTTTCTTCATTTTTTGAAAAACAAATAAAATTTTTATACTATGGGTTTGAATTTTGCATCACCCTGTATATGTTTTCCATACAACAACCAAATATACTACCTAAGAATTGCAAACATGATAAAATGGTAAGAAAATCTACACATTACAACAAAAAATTTTAAAAAATGAAGATAGTACCTGTTGTTATACATGAAGCAATATAACCCTTGCAGTCTTGATGAGACCACGTGACACTCATCCTAAGTAGAAAAAGTATGTCTTCAAACACGAATTTCTTCACTTTTCTTCTAAACTCAACTAATTGGTATATATATGTTGTTAGGCAACATCTCAACAATATAACATATGTCTTTTTTATATATATTATATTGTTGTGCATTCTTCCTAACTACTGTATATTTAAGGCTATATCTCCGAAACTTCTGAATATATTTTAATGAAATAAAGCTCAAATTGAAGAGCTGTACCCTCTTCATATTCTGACTGCAAGCAGCGCCCCCTACTGTAGAAGGAAAGTTATCTTGTGCATATCATGTTTGGTACTGTTTTATTCATTTTACACTATATAAACGATTTTATTCCATGATATGTCTCATTGCCTCATAACAATATGGCTGACCAATGACAACCGAGGAATAAGGACATGTACCGTTCAGAACTACATACAGCGCATTCGCTAATTGGCGCACTTTCTTCATTTTTTGAAAAACAAATAAAATTTTTATACTATGGGTTTGAATTTTGCATCACCCTGTATATGTTTTCCATACAACAACCAAATATACTACCTAAGAATTGCAAACATGATAAAATGGTAAGAAAATCTACACATTACAACAAAAAATTTTAAAAAATGAAGATAGTACCTGTTGTTATACATGAAGCAATATAACCCTTGCAGTCTTGATGAGACCACGTGACACTCATCCTAAGTAGAAAAAGTATGTCTTCAAACACGAATTTCTTCACTTTTCTTCTAAACTCAACTAATTGGTATATATATGTTGTTAGGCAACATCTCAACAATATAACATATGTCATTTTTATATATATTATATTGTTGTGCATTCTTCCTAACTACTGTATATTTAAGGCTATATCTCCGAAACTTCTGAATATATTTTAATGAAATAAAGCTCAAATTGAAGAGCTGTACCCTCTTCATATTCTGACTGCAAGCAGCGCCCCCTACTGTAGAAGGAAAGTTATCTTGTGCATATCATGTTTGGTACTGTTTTATTCATTTTACACTATATAAACGATTTTATTCCATGATATGTCTCATTGCCTCATAACAATATGGCTGACCAATGACAACCGAGGAATAAGGACATGTACCGTTCAGAACTACATACAGCGCATTCGCTAATTGGCGCACTTTCTTCATTTTTTGAAAAACAAATAAAATTTTTATACTATGGGTTTGAATTTTGCATCACCCTGTATATGTTTTCCATAAAACAACCAAATATACTACCTAAGAATTGCAAACATGATAAAATGGTAAGAAAATCTACACATTACAACAAAAAATTTTAAAAAATGAAGATAGTACCTGTTGTTATACATGAAGCAATATAACCCTTGCAGTCTTGATGAGACCACGTGACACTCATCCTAAGTAGAAAAAGTATGTCTTCAAACACGAATTTCTTCACTTTTCTTCTAAACTCAACTAATTGGTATATATATGTTGTTAGGCAACATCTCAACAATATAACATATGTCATTTTTATATATATTATATTGTTGTGCATTCTTCCTAACTACTGTATATTTAAGGCTATATCTCCGAAACTTCTGAATATATTTTAATGAAATAAAGCTCAAATTGAAGAGCTGTACCCTCTTCATATTCTGACTGCAAGCAGAGCCCCCTACTGTAGAAGGAAAGTTATCTTGTGCATATCATGTTTGGTACTGTTTTATTCATTTTACACTATATAAACGATTTTATTCCATGATATGTCTCATTGCCTCATAACAATATGGCTGACCAATGACAACCGAGGAATAAGGACATGTACCGTTCAGAACTACATACAGCGCATTCGCTAATTGGCGCACTTTCTTCATTTTTTGAAAAACAAATAAAATTTTTATACTATGGGTTTGAATTTTGCATCACCCTGTATATGTTTTCCATACAACAACCAAATATACTACCTAAGAATTGCAAACATGATAAAATGGTAAGAAAATCTACACATTACAACAAAAAATTTTAAAAAATGAAGATAGTACCTGTTGTTATACATGAAGCAATATAACCCTTGCAGTCTTGATGAGACCACGTGACACTCATCCTAAGTAGAAAAAGTATGTCTTCAAACACGAATTTCTTCACTTTTCTTCTAAACTCAACTAATTGGTATATATATGTTGTTAGGCAACATCTCAACAATATAACATATGTCTTTTTTATATATATTATATTGTTGTGCATTCTTCCTAACTACTGTATATTTAAGGCTATATCTCCGAAACTTCTGAATATATTTTAATGAAATAAAGCTCAAATTGAAGAGCTGTACCCTCTTCATATTCTGACTGCAAGCAGCGCCCCCTACTGTAGAAGGAAAGTTATCTTGTGCATATCATGTTTGGTACTGTTTTATTCATTTTACACTATATAAACGATTTTATTCCATGATATGTCTCATTGCCTCATAACAATATGGCTGACCAATGACAACCGAGGAATAAGGACATGTACCGTTCAGAACTACATACAGCGCATTCGCTAATTGGCGCACTTTCTTCATTTTTTGAAAAACAAATAAAATTTTTATACTATGGGTTTGAATTTTGCATCACCCTGTATATGTTTTCCATAAAACAACCAAATATACTACCTAAGAATTGCAAACATGATAAAATGGTAAGAAAATCTACACATTACAACAAAAAATTTTAAAAAATGAAGATAGTACCTGTTGTTATACATGAAGCAATATAACCCTTGCAGTCTTGATGAGACCACGTGACACTCATCCTAAGTAGAAAAAGTATGTCTTCAAACACGAATTTCTTCACTTTTCTTCTAAACTCAACTAATTGGTATATATATGTTGTTAGGCAACATCTCAACAATATAACATATGTCATTTTTATATATATTATATTGTTGTGCATTTTTCCTAACTACTGTATATTTAAGGCTATATCTCCGAAACTTCTGAATATATTTTAATGAAATAAAGCTCAAATTGAAGAGCTGTACCCTCTTCATATTCTGACTGCAAGCAGCGCCCCCTACTGTAGAAGGAAAGTTATCTTGTGCATATCATGTTTGGTACTGTTTTATTCATTTTACACTATATAAACGATTTTATTCCATGATATGTCTCATTGCCTCATAACAATATGGCTGACCAATGACAACCGAGGAATAAGGACATGTACCGTTCAGAACTACATACAGCGCATTCGCTAATTGGCGCACTTTCTTCATTTTTTGAAAAACAAATAAAATTTTTATACTATGGGTTTGAATTTTGCATCACCCTGTATATGTTTTCCATACAACAACCAAATATACTACCTAAGAATTGCAAACATGATAAAATGGTAAGAAAATCTACACATTACAACAAAAAATTTTAAAAAATGAAGATAGTACCTGTTGTTATACATGAAGCAATATAACCCTTGCAGTCTTGATGAGACCACGTGACACTCATCCTAAGTAGAAAAAGTATGTCTTCAAACACGAATTTCTTCACTTTTCTTCTAAACTCAACTAATTGGTATATATATGTTGTTAGGCAACATCTCAACAATATAACATATGTCTTTTTTATATATATTATATTGTTGTGCATTCTTCCTAACTACTGTATATTTAAGGCTATATCTCCGAAACTTCTGAATATATTTTAATGAAATAAAGCTCAAATTGAAGAGCTGTACCCTCTTCATATTCTGACTGCAAGCAGCGCCCCCTACTGTAGAAGGAAAGTTATCTTGTGCATATCATGTTTGGTACTGTTTTATTCATTTTACACTATATAAACGATTTTATTCCATGATATGTCTCATTGCCTCATAACAATATGGCTGACCAATGACAACCGAGGAATAAGGACATGTACCGTTCAGAACTACATACAGCGCATTCGCTAATTGGCGCACTTTCTTCATTTTTTGAAAAACAAATAAAATTTTTATACTATGGGTTTGAATTTTGCATCACCCTGTATATGTTTTCCATACAACAACCAAATATACTACCTAAGAATTGCAAACATGATAAAATGGTAAGAAAATCTACACATTACAACAAAAAATTTTAAAAAATGAAGATAGTACCTGTTGTTATACATGAAGCAATATAACCCTTGCAGTCTTGATGAGACCACGTGACACTCATCCTAAGTAGAAAAAGTATGTCTTCAAACACGAATTTCTTCACTTTTCTTCTAAACTCAACTAATTGGTATATATATGTTGTTAGGCAACATCTCAACAATATAACATATGTCATTTTTATATATATTATATTGTTGTGCATTCTTCCTAACTACTGTATATTTAAGGCTATATCTCCGAAACTTCTGAATATATTTTAATGAAATAAAGCTCAAATTGAAGAGCTGTACCCTCTTCATATTCTGACTGCAAGCAGCGCCCCCTACTGTAGAAGGAAAGTTATCTTGTGCATATCATGTTTGGTACTGTTTTATTCATTTTACACTATATAAACGATTTTATTCCATGATATGTCTCATTGCCTCATAACAATATGGCTGACCAATGACAACCGAGGAATAAGGACATGTACCGTTCAGAACTACATACAGCGCATTCGCTAATTGGCGCACTTTCTTCATTTTTTGAAAAACAAATAAAATTTTTATACTATGGGTTTGAATTTTGCATCACCCTGTATATGTTTTCCATAAAACAACCAAATATACTACCTAAGAATTGCAAACATGATAAAATGGTAAGAAAATCTACACATTACAACAAAAAATTTTAAAAAATGAAGATAGTACCTGTTGTTATACATGAAGCAATATAACCCTTGCAGTCTTGATGAGACCACGTGACACTCATCCTAAGTAGAAAAAGTATGTCTTCAAACACGAATTTCTTCACTTTTCTTCTAAACTCAACTAATTGGTATATATATGTTGTTAGGCAACATCTCAACAATATAACATATGTCATTTTTATATATATTATATTGTTGTGCATTCTTCCTAACTACTGTATATTTAAGGCTATATCTCCGAAACTTCTGAATATATTTTAATGAAATAAAGCTCAAATTGAAGAGCTGTACCCTCTTCATATTCTGACTGCAAGCAGAGCCCCCTACTGTAGAAGGAAAGTTATCTTGTGCATATCATGTTTGGTACTGTTTTATTCATTTTACACTATATAAACGATTTTATTCCATGATATGTCTCATTGCCTCATAACAATATGGCTGACCAATGACAACCGAGGAATAAGGACATGTACCGTTCAGAACTACATACAGCGCATTCGCTAATTGGCGCACTTTCTTCATTTTTTGAAAAACAAATAAAATTTTTATACTATGGGTTTGAATTTTGCATCACCCTGTATATGTTTTCCATACAACAACCAAATATACTACCTAAGAATTGCAAACATGATAAAATGGTAAGAAAATCTACACATTACAACAAAAAATTTTAAAAAATGAAGATAGTACCTGTTGTTATACATGAAGCAATATAACCCTTGCAGTCTTGATGAGACCACGTGACACTCATCCTAAGTAGAAAAAGTATGTCTTCAAACACGAATTTCTTCACTTTTCTTCTAAACTCAACTAATTGGTATATATATGTTGTTAGGCAACATCTCAACAATATAACATATGTCTTTTTTATATATATTATATTGTTGTGCATTCTTCCTAACTACTGTATATTTAAGGCTATATCTCCGAAACTTCTGAATATATTTTAATGAAATAAAGCTCAAATTGAAGAGCTGTACCCTCTTCATATTCTGACTGCAAGCAGCGCCCCCTACTGTAGAAGGAAAGTTATCTTGTGCATATCATGTTTGGTACTGTTTTATTCATTTTACACTATATAAACGATTTTATTCCATGATATGTCTCATTGCCTCATAACAATATGGCTGACCAATGACAACCGAGGAATAAGGACATGTACCGTTCAGAACTACATACAGCGCATTCGCTAATTGGCGCACTTTCTTCATTTTTTGAAAAACAAATAAAATTTTTATACTATGGGTTTGAATTTTGCATCACCCTGTATATGTTTTCCATACAACAACCAAATATACTACCTAAGAATTGCAAACATGATAAAATGGTAAGAAAATCTACACATTACAACAAAAAATTTTAAAAAATGAAGATAGTACCTGTTGTTATACATGAAGCAATATAACCCTTGCAGTCTTGATGAGACCACGTGACACTCATCCTAAGTAGAAAAAGTATGTCTTCAAACACGAATTTCTTCACTTTTCTTCTAAACTCAACTAATTGGTATATATATGTTGTTAGGCAACATCTCAACAATATAACATATGTCATTTTTATATATATTATATTGTTGTGCATTCTTCCTAACTACTGTATATTTAAGGCTATATCTCCGAAACTTCTGAATATATTTTAATGAAATAAAGCTCAAATTGAAGAGCTGTACCCTCTTCATATTCTGACTGCAAGCAGCGCCCCCTACTGTAGAAGGAAAGTTATCTTGTGCATATCATGTTTGGTACTGTTTTATTCATTTTACACTATATAAACGATTTTATTCCATGATATGTCTCATTGCCTCATAACAATATGGCTGACCAATGACAACCGAGGAATAAGGACATGTACCGTTCAGAACTACATACAGCGCATTCGCTAATTGGCGCACTTTCTTCATTTTTTGAAAAACAAATAAAATTTTTATACTATGGGTTTGAATTTTGCATCACCCTGTATATGTTTTCCATAAAACAACCAAATATACTACCTAAGAATTGCAAACATGATAAAATGGTAAGAAAATCTACACATTACAACAAAAAATTTTAAAAAATGAAGATAGTACCTGTTGTTATACATGAAGCAATATAACCCTTGCAGTCTTGATGAGACCACGTGACACTCATCCTAAGTAGAAAAAGTATGTCTTCAAACACGAATTTCTTCACTTTTCTTCTAAACTCAACTAATTGGTATATATATGTTGTTAGGCAACATCTCAACAATATAACATATGTCATTTTTATATATATTATATTGTTGTGCATTCTTCCTAACTACTGTATATTTAAGGCTATATCTCCGAAACTTCTGAATATATTTTAATGAAATAAAGCTCAAATTGAAGAGCTGTACCCTCTTCATATTCTGACTGCAAGCAGCGCCCCCTACTGTAGAAGGAAAGTTATCTTGTGCATATCATGTTTGGTACTGTTTTATTCATTTTACACTATATAAACGATTTTATTCCATGATATGTCTCATTGCCTCATAACAATATGGCTGACCAATGACAACCGAGGAATAAGGACATGTACCGTTCAGAACTACATACAGCGCATTCGCTAATTGGCGCACTTTCTTCATTTTTTGAAAAACAAATAAAATTTTTATACTATGGGTTTGAATTTTGCATCACCCTGTATATGTTTTCCATACAACAACCAAATATACTACCTAAGAATTGCAAACATGATAAAATGGTAAGAAAATCTACACATTACAACAAAAAATTTTAAAAAATGAAGATAGTACCTGTTGTTATACATGAAGCAATATAACCCTTGCAGTCTTGATGAGACCACGTGACACTCATCCTAAGTAGAAAAAGTATGTCTTCAAACACGAATTTCTTCACTTTTCTTCTAAACTCAACTAATTGGTATATATATGTTGTTAGGCAACATCTCAACAATATAACATATGTCTTTTTTATATATATTATATTGTTGTGCATTCTTCCTAACTACTGTATATTTAAGGCTATATCTCCGAAACTTCTGAATATATTTTAATGAAATAAAGCTCAAATTGAAGAGCTGTACCCTCTTCATATTCTGACTGCAAGCAGCGCCCCCTACTGTAGAAGGAAAGTTATCTTGTGCATATCATGTTTGGTACTGTTTTATTCATTTTACACTATATAAACGATTTTATTCCATGATATGTCTCATTGCCTCATAACAATATGGCTGACCAATGACAACCGAGGAATAAGGACATGTACCGTTCAGAACTACATACAGCGCATTCGCTAATTGGCGCACTTTCTTCATTTTTTGAAAAACAAATAAAATTTTTATACTATGGGTTTGAATTTTGCATCACCCTGTATATGTTTTCCATACAACAACCAAATATACTACCTAAGAATTGCAAACATGATAAAATGGTAAGAAAATCTACACATTACAACAAAAAATTTTAAAAAATGAAGATAGTACCTGTTGTTATACATGAAGCAATATAACCCTTGCAGTCTTGATGAGACCACGTGACACTCATCCTAAGTAGAAAAAGTATGTCTTCAAACACGAATTTCTTCACTTTTCTTCTAAACTCAACTAATTGGTATATATATGTTGTTAGGCAACATCTCAACAATATAACATATGTCATTTTTATATATATTATATTGTTGTGCATTCTTCCTAACTACTGTATATTTAAGGCTATATCTCCGAAACTTCTGAATATATTTTAATGAAATAAAGCTCAAATTGAAGAGCTGTACCCTCTTGATATTCTGACTGCAAGCAGCGCCCCCTACTGTAGAAGGAAAGTTATCTTGTGCATATCATGTTTGGTACTGTTTTATTCATTTTACACTATATAAACGATTTTATTCCATGATATGTCTCATTGCCTCATAACAATATGGCTGACCAATGACAACCGAGGAATAAGGACATGTACCGTTCAGAACTACATACAGCGCATTCGCTAATTGGCGCACTTTCTTCATTTTTTGAAAAACAAATAAAATTTTTATACTATGGGTTTGAATTTTGCATCACCCTGTATATGTTTTCCATAAAACAACCAAATATACTACCTAAGAATTGCAAACATGATAAAATGGTAAGAAAATCTACACATTACAACAAAAAATTTTAAAAAATGAAGATAGTACCTGTTGTTATACATGAAGCAATATAACCCTTGCAGTCTTGATGAGACCACGTGACACTCATCCTAAGTAGAAAAAGTATGTCTTCAAACACGAATTTCTTCACTTTTCTTCTAAACTCAACTAATTGGTATATATATGTTGTTAGGCAACATCTCAACAATATAACATATGTCATTTTTATATATATTATATTGTTGTGCATTCTTCCTAACTACTGTATATTTAAGGCTATATCTCCGAAACTTCTGAATATATTTTAATGAAATAAAGCTCAAATTGAAGAGCTGTACCCTCTTCATATTCTGACTGCAAGCAGAGCCCCCTACTGTAGAAGGAAAGTTATCTTGTGCATATCATGTTTGGTACTGTTTTATTCATTTTACACTATATAAACGATTTTATTCCATGATATGTCTCATTGCCTCATAACAATATGGCTGACCAATGACAACCGAGGAATAAGGACATGTACCGTTCAGAACTACATACAGCGCATTCGCTAATTGGCGCACTTTCTTCATTTTTTGAAAAACAAATAAAATTTTTATACTATGGGTTTGAATTTTGCATCACCCTGTATATGTTTTCCATACAACAACCAAATATACTACCTAAGAATTGCAAACATGATAAAATGGTAAGAAAATCTACACATTACAACAAAAAATTTTAAAAAATGAAGATAGTACCTGTTGTTATACATGAAGCAATATAACCCTTGCAGTCTTGATGAGACCACGTGACACTCATCCTAAGTAGAAAAAGTATGTCTTCAAACACGAATTTCTTCACTTTTCTTCTAAACTCAACTAATTGGTATATATATGTTGTTAGGCAACATCTCAACAATATAACATATGTCTTTTTTATATATATTATATTGTTGTGCATTCTTCCTAACTACTGTATATTTAAGGCTATATCTCCGAAACTTCTGAATATATTTTAATGAAATAAAGCTCAAATTGAAGAGCTGTACCCTCTTCATATTCTGACTGCAAGCAGCGCCCCCTACTGTAGAAGGAAAGTTATCTTGTGCATATCATGTTTGGTACTGTTTTATTCATTTTACACTATATAAACGATTTTATTCCATGATATGTCTCATTGCCTCATAACAATATGGCTGACCAATGACAACCGAGGAATAAGGACATGTACCGTTCAGAACTACATACAGCGCATTCGCTAATTGGCGCACTTTCTTCATTTTTTGAAAAACAAATAAAATTTTTATACTATGGGTTTGAATTTTGCATCACCCTGTATATGTTTTCCATACAACAACCAAATATACTACCTAAGAATTGCAAACATGATAAAATGGTAAGAAAATCTACACATTACAACAAAAAATTTTAAAAAATGAAGATAGTACCTGTTGTTATACATGAAGCAATATAACCCTTACAGTCTTGATGAGACCACGTGACACTCATCCTAAGTAGAAAAAGTATGTCTTCAAACACGAATTTCTTCACTTTTCTTCTAAACTCAACTAATTGGTATATATATGTTGTTAGGCAACATCTCAACAATATAACATATGTCATTTTTATATATATTATATTGTTGTGCATTCTTCCTAACTACTGTATATTTAAGGCTATATCTCCGAAACTTCTGAATATATTTTAATGAAATAAAGCTCAAATTGAAGAGCTGTACCCTCTTGATATTCTGACTGCAAGCAGCGCCCCCTACTGTAGAAGGAAAGTTATCTTGTGCATATCATGTTTGGTACTGTTTTATTCATTTTACACTATATAAACGATTTTATTCCATGATATGTCTCATTGCCTCATAACAATATGGCTGACCAATGACAACCGAGGAATAAGGACATGTACCGTTCAGAACTACATACAGCGCATTCGCTAATTGGCGCACTTTCTTCATTTTTTGAAAAACAAATAAAATTTTTATACTATGGGTTTGAATTTTGCATCACCCTGTATATGTTTTCCATACAACAACCAAATATACTACCTAAGAATTGCAAACATGATAAAATGGTAAGAAAATCTACACATTACAACAAAAAATTTTAAAAAATGAAGATAGTACCTGTTGTTATACATGAAGCAATATAACCCTTGCAGTCTTGATGAGACCACGTGACACTCATCCTAAGTAGAAAAAGTATGTCTTCAAACACGAATTTCTTCACTTTTCTTCTAAACTCAACTAATTGGTATATATATGTTGTTAGGCAACATCTCAACAATATAACATATGTCATTTTTATATATATTATATTGTTGTGCATTCTTCCTAACTACTGTATATTTAAGGCTATATCTCCGAAACTTCTGAATATATTTTAATGAAATAAAGCTCAAATTGAAGAGCTGTACCCTCTTCATATTCTGACTGCAAGCAGCGCCCCCTACTGTAGAAGGAAAGTTATCTTGTGCATATCATGTTTGGTACTGTTTTATTCATTTTACACTATATAAACGATTTTATTCCATGATATGTCTCATTGCCTCATAACAATATGGCTGACCAATGACAACCGAGGAATAAGGACATGTACCGTTCAGAACTACATACAGCGCATTCGCTAATTGGCGCACTTTCTTCATTTTTTGAAAAACAAATAAAATTTTTATACTATGGGTTTGAATTTTGCATCACCCTGTATATGTTTTCCATACAACAACCAAATATACTACCTAAGAATTGCAAACATGATAAAATGGTAAGAAAATCTACACATTACAACAAAAAATTTTAAAAAATGAAGATAGTACCTGTTGTTATACATGAAGCAATATAACCCTTGCAGTCTTGATGAGACCACGTGACACTCATCCTAAGTAGAAAAAGTATGTCTTCAAACACGAATTTCTTCACTTTTCTTCTAAACTCAACTAATTGGTATATATATGTTGTTAGGCAACATCTCAACAATATAACATATGTCATTTTTATATATATTATATTGTTGTGCATTCTTCCTAACTACTGTATATTTAAGGCTATATCTCCGAAACTTCTGAATATATTTTAATGAAATAAAGCTCAAATTGAAGAGCTGTACCCTCTTGATATTCTGACTGCAAGCAGCGCCCCCTACTGTAGAAGGAAAGTTATCTTGTGCATATCATGTTTGGTACTGTTTTATTCATTTTACACTATATAAACGATTTTATTCCATGATATGTCTCATTGCCTCATAACAATATGGCTGACCAATGACAACCGAGGAATAAGGACATGTACCGTTCAGAACTACATACAGCGCATTCGCTAATTGGCGCACTTTCTTCATTTTTTGAAAAACAAATAAAATTTTTATACTATGGGTTTGAATTTTGCATCACCCTGTATATGTTTTCCATACAACAACCAAATATACTACCTAAGAATTGCAAACATGATAAAATGGTAAGAAAATCTACACATTACAACAAAAAATTTTAAAAAATGAAGATAGTACCTGTTGTTATACATGAAGCAATATAACCCTTGCAGTCTTGATGAGACCACGTGACACTCATCCTAAGTAGAAAAAGTATGTCTTCAAACACGAATTTCTTCACTTTTCTTCTAAACTCAACTAATTGGTATATATATGTTGTTAGGCAACATCTCAACAATATAACATATGTCATTTTTATATATATTATATTGTTGTGCATTCTTCCTAACTACTGTATATTTAAGGCTATATCTCCGAAACTTCTGAATATATTTTAATGAAATCAAGCTCAAATTGAAGAGCTGTACCCTCTTCATATTCTGACTGCAAGCAGCGCCCCCTACTGTAGAAGGAAAGTTATCTTGTGCATATCATGTTTGGTACTGTTTTATTCATTTTACACTATATAAACGATTTTATTCCATGATATGTCTCATTGCCTCATAACAATATGGCTGACCAATGACAACCGAGGAATAAGGACATGTACCGTTCAGAACTACATACAGCGCATTCGCTAATTGGCGCACTTTCTTCATTTTTTGAAAAACAAATAAAATTTTTATACTATGGGTTTGAATTTTGCATCACCCTGTATATGTTTTCCATACAACAACCAAATATACTACCTAAGAATTGCAAACATGATAAAATGGTAAGAAAATCTACACATTACAACAAAAAATTTTAAAAAATGAAGATAGTACCTGTTGTTATACATGAAGCAATATAACCCTTGCAGTCTTGATGAGACCACGTGACACTCATCCTAAGTAGAAAAAGTATGTCTTCAAACACGAATTTCTTCACTTTTCTTCTAAACTCAACTAATTGGTATATATATGTTGTTAGGCAACATCTCAACAATATAACATATGTCATTTTTATATATATTATATTGTTGTGCATTCTTCCTAACTACTGTATATTTAAGGCTATATCTCCGAAACTTCTGAATATATTTTAATGAAATAAAGCTCAAATTGAAGAGCTGTACCCTCTTGATATTCTGACTGCAAGCAGCGCCCCCTACTGTAGAAGGAAAGTTATCTTGTGCATATCATGTTTGGTACTGTTTTATTCATTTTACACTATATAAACGATTTTATTCCATGATATGTCTCATTGCCTCATAACAATATGGCTGACCAATGACAACCGAGGAATAAGGACATGTACCGTTCAGAACTACATACAGCGCATTCGCTAATTGGCGCACTTTCTTCATTTTTTGAAAAACAAATAAAATTTTTATACTATGGGTTTGAATTTTGCATCACCCTGTATATGTTTTCCATACAACAACCAAATATACTACCTAAGAATTGCAAACATGATAAAATGGTAAGAAAATCTACACATTACAACAAAAAATTTTAAAAAATGAAGATAGTACCTGTTGTTATACATGAAGCAATATAACCCTTGCAGTCTTGATGAGACCACGTGACACTCATCCTAAGTAGAAAAAGTATGTCTTCAAACACGAATTTCTTCACTTTTCTTCTAAACTCAACTAATTGGTATATATATGTTGTTAGGCAACATCTCAACAATATAACATATGTCATTTTTATATATATTATATTGTTGTGCATTCTTCCTAACTACTGTATATTTAAGGCTATATCTCCGAAACTTCTGAATATATTTTAATGAAATAAAGCTCAAATTGAAGAGCTGTACCCTCTTCATATTCTGACTGCAAGCAGCGCCCCCTACTGTAGAAGGAAAGTTATCTTGTGCATATCATGTTTGGTACTGTTTTATTCATTTTACACTATATAAACGATTTTATTCCATGATATGTCTCATTGCCTCATAACAATATGGCTGACCAATGACAACCGAGGAATAAGGACATGTACCGTTCAGAACTACATACAGCGCATTCGCTAATTGGCGCACTTTCTTCATTTTTTGAAAAACAAATAAAATTTTTATACTATGGGTTTGAATTTTGCATCACCCTGTATATGTTTTCCATACAACAACCAAATATACTACCTAAGAATTGCAAACATGATAAAATGGTAAGAAAATCTACACATTACAACAAAAAATTTTAAAAAATGAAGATAGTACCTGTTGTTATACATGAAGCAATATAACCCTTGCAGTCTTGATGAGACCACGTGACACTCATCCTAAGTAGAAAAAGTATGTCTTCAAACACGAATTTCTTCACTTTTCTTCTAAACTCAACTAATTGGTATATATATGTTGTTAGGCAACATCTCAACAATATAACATATGTCATTTTTATATATATTATATTGTTGTGCATTCTTCCTAACTACTGTATATTTAAGGCTATATCTCCGAAACTTCTGAATATATTTTAATGAAATAAAGCTCAAATTGAAGAGCTGTACCCTCTTCATATTCTGACTGCAAGCAGCGCCCCCTACTGTAGAAGGAAAGTTATCTTGTGCATATCATGTTTGGTACTGTTTTATTCATTTTACACTATATAAACGATTTTATTCCATGATATGTCTCATTGCCTCATAACAATATGGCTGACCAATGACAACCGAGGAATAAGGACATGTACCGTTCAGAACTACATACAGCGCATTCGCTAATTGGCGCACTTTCTTCATTTTTTGAAAAACAAATAAAATTTTTATACTATGGGTTTGAATTTTGCATCACCCTGTATATGTTTTCCATACAACAACCAAATATACTACCTAAGAATTGCAAACATGATAAAATGGTAAGAAAATCTACACATTACAACAAAAAATTTTAAAAAATGAAGATAGTACCTGTTGTTATACATGAAGCAATATAACCCTTGCAGTCTTGATGAGACCACGTGACACTCATCCTAAGTAGAAAAAGTATGTCTTCAAACACGAATTTCTTCACTTTTCTTCTAAACTCAACTAATTGGTATATATATGTTGTTAGGCAACATCTCAACAATATAACATATGTCATTTTTATATATATTATATTGTTGTGCATTCTTCCTAACTACTGTATATTTAAGGCTATATCTCCGAAACTTCTGAATATATTTTAATGAAATAAAGCTCAAATTGAAGAGCTGTACCCTCTTCATATTCTGACTGCAAGCAGCGCCCCCTACTGTAGAAGGAAAGTTATCTTGTGCATATCATGTTTGGTACTGTTTTATTCATTTTACACTATATAAACGATTTTATTCCATGATATGTCTCATTGCCTCATAACAATATGGCTGACCAATGACAACCGAGGAATAAGGACATGTACCGTTCAGAACTACATACAGCGCATTCGCTAATTGGCGCACTTTCTTCATTTTTTGAAAAACAAATAAAATTTTTATACTATGGGTTTGAATTTTGCATCACCCTGTATATGTTTTCCATACAACAACCAAATATACTACCTAAGAATTGCAAACATGATAAAATGGTAAGAAAATCTACACATTACAACAAAAAATTTTAAAAAATGAAGATAGTACCTGTTGTTATACATGAAGCAATATAACCCTTGCAGTCTTGATGAGACCACGTGACACTCATCCTAAGTAGAAAAAGTATGTCTTCAAACACGAATTTCTTCACTTTTCTTCTAAACTCAACTAATTGGTATATATATGTTGTTAGGCAACATCTCAACAATATAACATATGTCATTTTTATATATATTATATTGTTGTGCATTCTTCCTAACTACTGTATATTTAAGGCTATATCTCCGAAACTTCTGAATATATTTTAATGAAATCAAGCTCAAATTGAAGAGCTGTACCCTCTTCATATTCTGACTGCAAGCAGCGCCCCCTACTGTAGAAGGAAAGTTATCTTGTGCATATCATGTTTGGTACTGTTTTATTCATTTTACACTATATAAACGATTTTATTCCATGATATGTCTCATTGCCTCATAACAATATGGCTGACCAATGACAACCGAGGAATAAGGACATGTACCGTTCAGAACTACATACAGCGCATTCGCTAATTGGCGCACTTTCTTCATTTTTTGAAAAACAAATAAAATTTTTATACTATGGGTTTGAATTTTGCATCACCCTGTATATGTTTTCCATACAACAACCAAATATACTACCTAAGAATTGCAAACATGATAAAATGGTAAGAAAATCTACACATTACAACAAAAAATTTTAAAAAATGAAGATAGTACCTGTTGTTATACATGAAGCAATATAACCCTTGCAGTCTTGATGAGACCACGTGACACTCATCCTAAGTAGAAAAAGTATGTCTTCAAACACGAATTTCTTCACTTTTCTTCTAAACTCAACTAATTGGTATATATATGTTGTTAGGCAACATCTCAACAATATAACATATGTCATTTTTATATATATTATATTGTTGTGCATTCTTCCTAACTACTGTATATTTAAGGCTATATCTCCGAAACTTCTGAATATATTTTAATGAAATCAAGCTCAAATTGAAGAGCTGTACCCTCTTCATATTCTGACTGCAAGCAGCGCCCCCTACTGTAGAAGGAAAGTTATCTTGTGCATATCATGTTTGGTACTGTTTTATTCATTTTACACTATATAAACGATTTTATTCCATGATATGTCTCATTGCCTCATAACAATATGGCTGACCAATGACAACCGAGGAATAAGGACATGTACCGTTCAGAACTACATACAGCGCATTCGCTAATTGGCGCACTTTCTTCATTTTTTGAAAAACAAATAAAATTTTTATACTATGGGTTTGAATTTTGCATCACCCTGTATATGTTTTCCATACAACAACCAAATATACTACCTAAGAATTGCAAACATGATAAAATGGTAAGAAAATCTACACATTACAACAAAAAATTTTAAAAAATGAAGATAGTACCTGTTGTTATACATGAAGCAATATAACCCTTGCAGTCTTGATGAGACCACGTGACACTCATCCTAAGTAGAAAAAGTATGTCTTCAAACACGAATTTCTTCACTTTTCTTCTAAACTCAACTAATTGGTATATATATGTTGTTAGGCAACATCTCAACAATATAACATATGTCATTTTTATATATATTATATTGTTGTGCATTCTTCCTAACTACTGTATATTTAAGGCTATATCTCCGAAACTTCTGAATATATTTTAATGAAATCAAGCTCAAATTGAAGAGCTGTACCCTCTTCATATTCTGACTGCAAGCAGCGCCCCCTACTGTAGAAGGAAAGTTATCTTGTGCATATCATGTTTGGTACTGTTTTATTCATTTTACACTATATAAACGATTTTATTCCATGATATGTCTCATTGCCTCATAACAATATGGCTGACCAATGACAACCGAGGAATAAGGACATGTACCGTTCAGAACTACATACAGCGCATTCGCTAATTGGCGCACTTTCTTCATTTTTTGAAAAACAAATAAAATTTTTATACTATGGGTTTGAATTTTGCATCACCCTGTATATGTTTTCCATACAACAACCAAATATACTACCTAAGAATTGCAAACATGATAAAATGGTAAGAAAATCTACACATTACAACAAAAAATTTTAAAAAATGAAGATAGTACCTGTTGTTATACATGAAGCAATATAACCCTTGCAGTCTTGATGAGACCACGTGACACTCATCCTAAGTAGAAAAAGTATGTCTTCAAACACGAATTTCTTCACTTTTCTTCTAAACTCAACTAATTGGTATATATATGTTGTTAGGCAACATCTCAACAATATAACATATGTCATTTTTATATATATTATATTGTTGTGCATTCTTCCTAACTACTGTATATTTAAGGCTATATCTCCGAAACTTCTGAATATATTTTAATGAAATAAAGCTCAAATTGAAGAGCTGTACCCTCTTCATATTCTGACTGCAAGCAGCGCCCCCTACTGTAGAAGGAAAGTTATCTTGTGCATATCATGTTTGGTACTGTTTTATTCATTTTACACTATATAAACGATTTTATTCCATGATATGTCTCATTGCCTCATAACAATATGGCTGACCAATGACAACCGAGGAATAAGGACATGTACCGTTCAGAACTACATACAGCGCATTCGCTAATTGGCGCACTTTCTTCATTTTTTGAAAAACAAATAAAATTTTTATACTATGGGTTTGAATTTTGCATCACCCTGTATATGTTTTCCATACAACAACCAAATATACTACCTAAGAATTGCAAACATGATAAAATGGTAAGAAAATCTACACATTACAACAAAAAATTTTAAAAAATGAAGATAGTACCTGTTGTTATACATGAAGCAATATAACCCTTGCAGTCTTGATGAGACCACGTGACACTCATCCTAAGTAGAAAAAGTATGTCTTCAAACACGAATTTCTTCACTTTTCTTCTAAACTCAACTAATTGGTATATATATGTTGTTAGGCAACATCTCAACAATATAACATATGTCATTTTTATATATATTATATTGTTGTGCATTCTTCCTAACTACTGTATATTTAAGGCTATATCTCCGAAACTTCTGAATATATTTTAATGAAATAAAGCTCAAATTGAAGAGCTGTACCCTCTTCATATTCTGACTGCAAGCAGCGCCCCCTACTGTAGAAGGAAAGTTATCTTGTGCATATCATGTTTGGTACTGTTTTATTCATTTTACACTATATAAACGATTTTATTCCATGATATGTCTCATTGCCTCATAACAATATGGCTGACCAATGACAACCGAGGAATAAGGACATGTACCGTTCAGAACTACATACAGCGCATTCGCTAATTGGCGCACTTTCTTCATTTTTTGAAAAACAAATAAAATTTTTATACTATGGGTTTGAATTTTGCATCACCCTGTATATGTTTTCCATACAACAACCAAATATACTACCTAAGAATTGTAAACATGATAAAATGGTAAGAAAATCTACACATTACAACAAAAAATTTTAAAAAATGAAGATAGTACCTGTTGTTATACATGAAGCAATATAACCCTTGCAGTCTTGATGAGACCACGTGACACTCATCCTAAGTAGAAAAAGTATGTCTTCAAACACGAATTTCTTCACTTTTCTTCTAAACTCAACTAATTGGTATATATATGTTGTTAGGCAACATCTCAACAATATAACATATGTCATTTTTATATATATTATATTGTTGTGCATTCTTCCTAACTACTGTATATTTAAGGCTATATCTCCGAAACTTCTGAATATATTTTAATGAAATAAAGCTCAAATTGAAGAGCTGTACCCTCTTGATATTCTGACTGCAAGCAGCGCCCCCTACTGTAGAAGGAAAGTTATCTTGTGCATATCATGTTTGGTACTGTTTTATTCATTTTACACTATATAAACGATTTTATTCCATGATATGTCTCATTGCCTCATAACAATATGGCTGACCAATGACAACCGAGGAATAAGGACATGTACCGTTCAGAACTACATACAGCGCATTCGCTAATTGGCGCACTTTCTTCATTTTTTGAAAAACAAATAAAATTTTTATACTATGGGTTTGAATTTTGCATCACCCTGTATATGTTTTCCATACAACAACCAAATATACTACCTAAGAATTGCAAACATGATAAAATGGTAAGAAAATCTACACATTACAACAAAAAATTTTAAAAAATGAAGATAGTACCTGTTGTTATACATGAAGCAATATAACCCTTGCAGTCTTGATGAGACCACGTGACACTCATCCTAAGTAGAAAAAGTATGTCTTCAAACACGAATTTCTTCACTTTTCTTCTAAACTCAACTAATTGGTATATATATGTTGTTAGGCAACATCTCAACAATATAACATATGTCATTTTTATATATATTATATTGTTGTGCATTCTTCCTAACTACTGTATATTTAAGGCTATATCTCCGAAACTTCTGAATATATTTTAATGAAATAAAGCTCAAATTGAAGAGCTGTACCCTCTTCATATTCTGACTGCAAGCAGCGCCCCCTACTGTAGAAGGAAAGTTATCTTGTGCATATCATGTTTGGTACTGTTTTATTCATTTTACACTATATAAACGATTTTATTCCATGATATGTCTCATTGCCTCATAACAATATGGCTGACCAATGACAACCGAGGAATAAGGACATGTACCGTTCAGAACTACATACAGCGCATTCGCTAATTGGCGCACTTTCTTCATTTTTTGAAAAACAAATAAAATTTTTATACTATGGGTTTGAATTTTGCATCACCCTGTATATGTTTTCCATACAACAACCAAATATACTACCTAAGAATTGTAAACATGATAAAATGGTAAGAAAATCTACACATTACAACAAAAAATTTTAAAAAATGAAGATAGTACCTGTTGTTATACATGAAGCAATATAACCCTTGCAGTCTTGATGAGACCACGTGACACTCATCCTAAGTAGAAAAAGTATGTCTTCAAACACGAATTTCTTCACTTTTCTTCTAAACTCAACTAATTGGTATATATATGTTGTTAGGCAACATCTCAACTATATAACATATGTCATTTTTATATATATTATATTGTTGTGCATTCTTCCTAACTACTGTATATTTAAGGCTATATCTCCGAAACTTCTGAATATATTTTAATGAAATAAAGCTCAAATTGAAGAGCTGTACCCTCTTCATATTCTGACTGCAAGCAGCGCCCCCTACTGTAGAAGGAAAGTTATCTTGTGCATATCATGTTTGGTACTGTTTTATTCATTTTACACTATATAAACGATTTTATTCCATGATATGTCTCATTGCCTCATAACAATATGGCTGACCAATGACAACCGAGGAATAAGGACATGTACCGTTCAGAACTACATACAGCGCATTCGCTAATTGGCGCACTTTCTTCATTTTTTGAAAAACAAATAAAATTTTTATACTATGGGTTTGAATTTTGCATCACCCTGTATATGTTTTCCATACAACAACCAAATATACTACCTAAGAATTGTAAACATGATAAAATGGTAAGAAAATCTACACATTACAACAAAAAATTTTAAAAAATGAAGATAGTACCTGTTGTTATACATGAAGCAATATAACCCTTGCAGTCTTGATGAGACCACGTGACACTCATCCTAAGTAGAAAAAGTATGTCTTCAAACACGAATTTCTTCACTTTTCTTCTAAACTCAACTAATTGGTATATATATGTTGTTAGGCAACATCTCAACTATATAACATATGTCATTTTTATATATATTATATTGTTGTGCATTCTTCCTAACTACTGTATATTTAAGGCTATATCTCCGAAACTTCTGAATATATTTTAATGAAATAAAGCTCAAATTGAAGAGCTGTACCCTCTTGATATTCTGACTGCAAGCAGCGCCCCCTACTGTAGAAGGAAAGTTATCTTGTGCATATCATGTTTGGTACTGTTTTATTCATTTTACACTATATAAACGATTTTATTCCATGATATGTCTCATTGCCTCATAACAATATGGCTGACCAATGACAACCGAGGAATAAGGACATGTACCGTTCAGAACTACATACAGCGCATTCGCTAATTGGCGCACTTTCTTCATTTTTTGAAAAACAAATAAAATTTTTATACTATGGGTTTGAATTTTGCATCACCCTGTATATGTTTTCCATACAACAACCAAATATACTACCTAAGAATTGCAAACATGATAAAATGGTAAGAAAATCTACACATTACAACAAAAAATTTTAAAAAATGAAGATAGTACCTGTTGTTATACATGAAGCAATATAACCCTTGCAGTCTTGATGAGACCACGTGACACTCATCCTAAGTAGAAAAAGTATGTCTTCAAACACGAATTTCTTCACTTTTCTTCTAAACTCAACTAATTGGTATATATATGTTGTTAGGCAACATCTCAACAATATAACATATGTCATTTTTATATATATTATATTGTTGTGCATTCTTCCTAACTACTGTATATTTAAGGCTATATCTCCGAAACTTCTGAATATATTTTAATGAAATAAAGCTCAAATTGAAGAGCTGTACCCTCTTCATATTCTGACTGCAAGCAGCGCCCCCTACTGTAGAAGGAAAGTTATCTTGTGCATATCATGTTTGGTACTGTTTTATTCATTTTACACTATATAAACGATTTTATTCCATGATATGTCTCATTGCCTCATAACAATATGGCTGACCAATGACAACCGAGGAATAAGGACATGTACCGTTCAGAACTACATACAGCGCATTCGCTAATTGGCGCACTTTCTTCATTTTTTGAAAAACAAATAAAATTTTTATACTATGGGTTTGAATTTTGCATCACCCTGTATATGTTTTCCATACAACAACCAAATATACTACCTAAGAATTGTAAACATGATAAAATGGTAAGAAAATCTACACATTACAACAAAAAATTTTAAAAAATGAAGATAGTACCTGTTGTTATACATGAAGCAATATAACCCTTGCAGTCTTGATGAGACCACGTGACACTCATCCTAAGTAGAAAAAGTATGTCTTCAAACACGAATTTCTTCACTTTTCTTCTAAACTCAACTAATTGGTATATATATGTTGTTAGGCAACATCTCAACAATATAACATATGTCATTTTTATATATATTATATTGTTGTGCATTCTTCCTAACTACTGTATATTTAAGGCTATATCTCCGAAACTTCTGAATATATTTTAATGAAATAAAGCTCAAATTGAAGAGCTGTACCCTCTTGATATTCTGACTGCAAGCAGCGCCCCTACTGTAGAAGGAAAGTTATCTTGTGCATATCATGTTTGGTACTGTTTTATTCATTTTACACTATATAAACGATTTTATTCCATGATATGTCTCATTGCCTCATAACAATATGGCTGACCAATGACAACCGAGGAATAAGGACATGTACCGTTCAGAACTACATACAGCGCATTCGCTAATTGGCGCACTTTCTTCATTTTTTGAAAAACAAATAAAATTTTTATACTATGGGTTTGAATTTTGCATCACCCTGTATATGTTTTCCATACAACAACCAAATATACTACCTAAGAATTGCAAACATGATAAAATGGTAAGAAAATCTACACATTACAACAAAAAATTTTAAAAAATGAAGATAGTACCTGTTGTTATACATGAAGCAATATAACCCTTGCAGTCTTGATGAGACCACGTGACACTCATCCTAAGTAGAAAAAGTATGTCTTCAAACACGAATTTCTTCACTTTTCTTCTAAACTCAACTAATTGGTATATATATGTTGTTAGGCAACATCTCAACAATATAACATATGTCATTTTTATATATATTATATTGTTGTGCATTCTTCCTAACTACTGTATATTTAAGGCTATATCTCCGAAACTTCTGAATATATTTTAAT
Source organism: Thermobia domestica (assembly GCF_964235325.1). Lineage (NCBI taxonomy): Eukaryota > Metazoa > Arthropoda > Insecta > Zygentoma > Lepismatidae > Thermobia > Thermobia domestica. The sequence goes on along the minus strand of NW_027656323.1, from coordinate 25,087 downwards.
GAAATAAAGCTCAAATTGAAGAGCTGTACCCTCTTCATATTCTGACTGCAAGCAGCGCCCCCTACTGTAGAAGGAAAGTTATCTTGTGCATATCATGTTTGGTACTGTTTTATTCATTTTACACTATATAAACGATTTTATTCCATGATATGTCTCATTGCCTCATAACAATATGGCTGACCAATGACAACCGAGGAATAAGGACATGTACCGTTCAGAACTACATACAGCGCATTCGCTAATTGGCGCACTTTCTTCATTTTTTGAAAAACAAATAAAATTTTTATACTATGGGTTTGAATTTTGCATCACCCTGTATATGTTTTCCATACAACAACCAAATATACTACCTAAGAATTGTAAACATGATAAAATGGTAAGAAAATCTACACATTACAACAAAAAATTTTAAAAAATGAAGATAGTACCTGTTGTTATACATGAAGCAATATAACCCTTGCAGTCTTGATGAGACCACGTGACACTCATCCTAAGTAGAAAAAGTATGTCTTCAAACACGAATTTCTTCACTTTTCTTCTAAACTCAACTAATTGGTATATATATGTTGTTAGGCAACATCTCAACAATATAACATATGTCATTTTTATATATATTATATTGTTGTGCATTCTTCCTAACTACTGTATATTTAAGGCTATATCTCCGAAACTTCTGAATATATTTTAATGAAATAAAGCTCAAATTGAAGAGCTGTACCCTCTTGATATTCTGACTGCAAGCAGCGCCCCCTACTGTAGAAGGAAAGTTATCTTGTGCATATCATGTTTGGTACTGTTTTATTCATTTTACACTATATAAACGATTTTATTCCATGATATGTCTCATTGCCTCATAACAATATGGCTGACCAATGACAACCGAGGAATAAGGACATGTACCGTTCAGAACTACATACAGCGCATTCGCTAATTGGCGCACTTTCTTCATTTTTTGAAAAACAAATAAAATTTTTATACTATGGGTTTGAATTTTGCATCACCCTGTATATGTTTTCCATACAACAACCAAATATACTACCTAAGAATTGCAAACATGATAAAATGGTAAGAAAATCTACACATTACAACAAAAAATTTTAAAAAATGAAGATAGTACCTGTTGTTATACATGAAGCAATATAACCCTTGCAGTCTTGATGAGACCACGTGACACTCATCCTAAGTAGAAAAAGTATGTCTTCAAACACGAATTTCTTCACTTTTCTTCTAAACTCAACTAATTGGTATATATATGTTGTTAGGCAACATCTCAACAATATAACATATGTCATTTTTATATATATTATATTGTTGTGCATTCTTCCTAACTACTGTATATTTAAGGCTATATCTCCGAAACTTCTGAATATATTTTAATGAAATCAAGCTCAAATTGAAGAGCTGTACCCTCTTCATATTCTGACTGCAAGCAGCGCCCCCTACTGTAGAAGGAAAGTTATCTTGTGCATATCATGTTTGGTACTGTTTTATTCATTTTACACTATATAAACGATTTTATTCCATGATATGTCTCATTGCCTCATAACAATATGGCTGACCAATGACAACCGAGGAATAAGGACATGTACCGTTCAGAACTACATACAGCGCATTCGCTAATTGGCGCACTTTCTTCATTTTTTGAAAAACAAATAAAATTTTTATACTATGGGTTTGAATTTTGCATCACCCTGTATATGTTTTCCATACAACAACCAAATATACTACCTAAGAATTGTAAACATGATAAAATGGTAAGAAAATCTACACATTACAACAAAAAATTTTAAAAAATGAAGATAGTACCTGTTGTTATACATGAAGCAATATAACCCTTGCAGTCTTGATGAGACCACGTGACACTCATCCTAAGTAGAAAAAGTATGTCTTCAAACACGAATTTCTTCACTTTTCTTCTAAACTCAACTAATTGGTATATATATGTTGTTAGGCAACATCTCAACAATATAACATATGTCATTTTTATATATATTATATTGTTGTGCATTCTTCCTAACTACTGTATATTTAAGGCTATATCTCCGAAACTTCTGAATATATTTTAATGAAATAAAGCTCAAATTGAAGAGCTGTACCCTCTTGATATTCTGACTGCAAGCAGCGCCCCTACTGTAGAAGGAAAGTTATCTTGTGCATATCATGTTTGGTACTGTTTTATTCATTTTACACTATATAAACGATTTTATTCCATGATATGTCTCATTGCCTCATAACAATATGGCTGACCAATGACAACCGAGGAATAAGGACATGTACCGTTCAGAACTACATACAGCGCATTCGCTAATTGGCGCACTTTCTTCATTTTTTGAAAAACAAATAAAATTTTTATACTATGGGTTTGAATTTTGCATCACCCTGTATATGTTTTCCATACAACAACCAAATATACTACCTAAGAATTGCAAACATGATAAAATGGTAAGAAAATCTACACATTACAACAAAAAATTTTAAAAAATGAAGATAGTACCTGTTGTTATACATGAAGCAATATAACCCTTGCAGTCTTGATGAGACCACGTGACACTCATCCTAAGTAGAAAAAGTATGTCTTCAAACACGAATTTCTTCACTTTTCTTCTAAACTCAACTAATTGGTATATATATGTTGTTAGGCAACATCTCAACAATATAACATATGTCATTTTTATATATATTATATTGTTGTGCATTCTTCCTAACTACTGTATATTTAAGGCTATATCTCCGAAACTTCTGAATATATTTTAATGAAATAAAGCTCAAATTGAAGAGCTGTACCCTCTTCATATTCTGACTGCAAGCAGCGCCCCCTACTGTAGAAGGAAAGTTATCTTGTGCATATCATGTTTGGTACTGTTTTATTCATTTTACACTATATAAACGATTTTATTCCATGATATGTCTCATTGCCTCATAACAATATGGCTGACCAATGACAACCGAGGAATAAGGACATGTACCGTTCAGAACTACATACAGCGCATTCGCTAATTGGCGCACTTTCTTCATTTTTTGAAAAACAAATAAAATTTTTATACTATGGGTTTGAATTTTGCATCACCCTGTATATGTTTTCCATACAACAACCAAATATACTACCTAAGAATTGTAAACATGATAAAATGGTAAGAAAATCTACACATTACAACAAAAAATTTTAAAAAATGAAGATAGTACCTGTTGTTATACATGAAGCAATATAACCCTTGCAGTCTTGATGAGACCACGTGACACTCATCCTAAGTAGAAAAAGTATGTCTTCAAACACGAATTTCTTCACTTTTCTTCTAAACTCAACTAATTGGTATATATATGTTGTTAGGCAACATCTCAACTATATAACATATGTCATTTTTATATATATTATATTGTTGTGCATTCTTCCTAACTACTGTATATTTAAGGCTATATCTCCGAAACTTCTGAATATATTTTAATGAAATAAAGCTCAAATTGAAGAGCTGTACCCTCTTCATATTCTGACTGCAAGCAGCGCCCCCTACTGTAGAAGGAAAGTTATCTTGTGCATATCATGTTTGGTACTGTTTTATTCATTTTACACTATATAAACGATTTTATTCCATGATATGTCTCATTGCCTCATAACAATATGGCTGACCAATGACAACCGAGGAATAAGGACATGTACCGTTCAGAACTACATACAGCGCATTCGCTAATTGGCGCACTTTCTTCATTTTTTGAAAAACAAATAAAATTTTTATACTATGGGTTTGAATTTTGCATCACCCTGTATATGTTTTCCATACAACAACCAAATATACTACCTAAGAATTGTAAACATGATAAAATGGTAAGAAAATCTACACATTACAACAAAAAATTTTAAAAAATGAAGATAGTACCTGTTGTTATACATGAAGCAATATAACCCTTGCAGTCTTGATGAGACCACGTGACACTCATCCTAAGTAGAAAAAGTATGTCTTCAAACACGAATTTCTTCACTTTTCTTCTAAACTCAACTAATTGGTATATATATGTTGTTAGGCAACATCTCAACAATATAACATATGTCATTTTTATATATATTATATTGTTGTGCATTCTTCCTAACTACTGTATATTTAAGGCTATATCTCCGAAACTTCTGAATATATTTTAATGAAATAAAGCTCAAATTGAAGAGCTGTACCCTCTTGATATTCTGACTGCAAGCAGCGCCCCTACTGTAGAAGGAAAGTTATCTTGTGCATATCATGTTTGGTACTGTTTTATTCATTTTACACTATATAAACGATTTTATTCCATGATATGTCTCATTGCCTCATAACAATATGGCTGACCAATGACAACCGAGGAATAAGGACATGTACCGTTCAGAACTACATACAGCGCATTCGCTAATTGGCGCACTTTCTTCATTTTTTGAAAAACAAATAAAATTTTTATACTATGGGTTTGAATTTTGCATCACCCTGTATATGTTTTCCATACAACAACCAAATATACTACCTAAGAATTGCAAACATGATAAAATGGTAAGAAAATCTACACATTACAACAAAAAATTTTAAAAAATGAAGATAGTACCTGTTGTTATACATGAAGCAATATAACCCTTGCAGTCTTGATGAGACCACGTGACACTCATCCTAAGTAGAAAAAGTATGTCTTCAAACACGAATTTCTTCACTTTTCTTCTAAACTCAACTAATTGGTATATATATGTTGTTAGGCAACATCTCAACAATATAACATATGTCATTTTTATATATATTATATTGTTGTGCATTCTTCCTAACTACTGTATATTTAAGGCTATATCTCCGAAACTTCTGAATATATTTTAATGAAATAAAGCTCAAATTGAAGAGCTGTACCCTCTTCATATTCTGACTGCAAGCAGCGCCCCCTACTGTAGAAGGAAAGTTATCTTGTGCATATCATGTTTGGTACTGTTTTATTCATTTTACACTATATAAACGATTTTATTCCATGATATGTCTCATTGCCTCATAACAATATGGCTGACCAATGACAACCGAGGAATAAGGACATGTACCGTTCAGAACTACATACAGCGCATTCGCTAATTGGCGCACTTTCTTCATTTTTTGAAAAACAAATAAAATTTTTATACTATGGGTTTGAATTTTGCATCACCCTGTATATGTTTTCCATACAACAACCAAATATACTACCTAAGAATTGTAAACATGATAAAATGGTAAGAAAATCTACACATTACAACAAAAAATTTTAAAAAATGAAGATAGTACCTGTTGTTATACATGAAGCAATATAACCCTTGCAGTCTTGATGAGACCACGTGACACTCATCCTAAGTAGAAAAAGTATGTCTTCAAACACGAATTTCTTCACTTTTCTTCTAAACTCAACTAATTGGTATATATATGTTGTTAGGCAACATCTCAACAATATAACATATGTCATTTTTATATATATTATATTGTTGTGCATTCTTCCTAACTACTGTATATTTAAGGCTATATCTCCGAAACTTCTGAATATATTTTAATGAAATAAAGCTCAAATTGAAGAGCTGTACCCTCTTGATATTCTGACTGCAAGCAGCGCCCCCTACTGTAGAAGGAAAGTTATCTTGTGCATATCATGTTTGGTACTGTTTTATTCATTTTACACTATATAAACGATTTTATTCCATGATATGTCTCATTGCCTCATAACAATATGGCTGACCAATGACAACCGAGGAATAAGGACATGTACCGTTCAGAACTACATACAGCGCATTCGCTAATTGGCGCACTTTCTTCATTTTTTGAAAAACAAATAAAATTTTTATACTATGGGTTTGAATTTTGCATCACCCTGTATATGTTTTCCATACAACAACCAAATATACTACCTAAGAATTGCAAACATGATAAAATGGTAAGAAAATCTACACATTACAACAAAAAATTTTAAAAAATGAAGATAGTACCTGTTGTTATACATGAAGCAATATAACCCTTGCAGTCTTGATGAGACCACGTGACACTCATCCTAAGTAGAAAAAGTATGTCTTCAAACACGAATTTCTTCACTTTTCTTCTAAACTCAACTAATTGGTATATATATGTTGTTAGGCAACATCTCAACAATATAACATATGTCATTTTTATATATATTATATTGTTGTGCATTCTTCCTAACTACTGTATATTTAAGGCTATATCTCCGAAACTTCTGAATATATTTTAATGAAATCAAGCTCAAATTGAAGAGCTGTACCCTCTTCATATTCTGACTGCAAGCAGCGCCCCCTACTGTAGAAGGAAAGTTATCTTGTGCATATCATGTTTGGTACTGTTTTATTCATTTTACACTATATAAACGATTTTATTCCATGATATGTCTCATTGCCTCATAACAATATGGCTGACCAATGACAACCGAGGAATAAGGACATGTACCGTTCAGAACTACATACAGCGCATTCGCTAATTGGCGCACTTTCTTCATTTTTTGAAAAACAAATAAAATTTTTATACTATGGGTTTGAATTTTGCATCACCCTGTATATGTTTTCCATACAACAACCAAATATACTACCTAAGAATTGTAAACATGATAAAATGGTAAGAAAATCTACACATTACAACAAAAAATTTTAAAAAATGAAGATAGTACCTGTTGTTATACATGAAGCAATATAACCCTTGCAGTCTTGATGAGACCACGTGACACTCATCCTAAGTAGAAAAAGTATGTCTTCAAACACGAATTTCTTCACTTTTCTTCTAAACTCAACTAATTGGTATATATATGTTGTTAGGCAACATCTCAACAATATAACATATGTCATTTTTATATATATTATATTGTTGTGCATTCTTCCTAACTACTGTATATTTAAGGCTATATCTCCGAAACTTCTGAATATATTTTAATGAAATAAAGCTCAAATTGAAGAGCTGTACCCTCTTGATATTCTGACTGCAAGCAGCGCCCCTACTGTAGAAGGAAAGTTATCTTGTGCATATCATGTTTGGTACTGTTTTATTCATTTTACACTATATAAACGATTTTATTCCATGATATGTCTCATTGCCTCATAACAATATGGCTGACCAATGACAACCGAGGAATAAGGACATGTACCGTTCAGAACTACATACAGCGCATTCGCTAATTGGCGCACTTTCTTCATTTTTTGAAAAACAAATAAAATTTTTATACTATGGGTTTGAATTTTGCATCACCCTGTATATGTTTTCCATACAACAACCAAATATACTACCTAAGAGTTGCAAACATGATAAAATGGTAAGAAAATCTACACATTACAACAAAAAATTTTAAAAAATGAAGATAGTACCTGTTGTTATACATGAAGCAATATAACCCTTGCAGTCTTGATGAGACCACGTGACACTCATCCTAAGTAGAAAAAGTATGTCTTCAAACACGAATTTCTTCACTTTTCTTCTAAACTCAACTAATTGGTATATATATGTTGTTAGGCAACATCTCAACAATATAACATATGTCATTTTTATATATATTATATTGTTGTGCATTCTTCCTAACTACTGTATATTTAAGGCTATATCTCCGAAACTTCTGAATATATTTTAATGAAATAAAGCTCAAATTGAAGAGCTGTACCCTCTTCATATTCTGACTGCAAGCAGCGCCCCCTACTGTAGAAGGAAAGTTATCTTGTGCATATCATGTTTGGTACTGTTTTATTCATTTTACACTATATAAACGATTTTATTCCATGATATGTCTCATTGCCTCATAACAATATGGCTGACCAATGACAACCGAGGAATAAGGACATGTACCGTTCAGAACTACATACAGCGCATTCGCTAATTGGCGCACTTTCTTCATTTTTTGAAAAACAAATAAAATTTTTATACTATGGGTTTGAATTTTGCATCACCCTGTATATGTTTTCCATACAACAACCAAATATACTACCTAAGAATTGCAAACATGATAAAATGGTAAGAAAATCTACACATTACAACAAAAAATTTTAAAAAATGAAGATAGTACCTGTTGTTATACATGAAGCAATATAACCCTTGCAGTCTTGATGAGACCACGTGACACTCATCCTAAGTAGAAAAAGTATGTCTTCAAACACGAATTTCTTCACTTTTCTTCTAAACTCAACTAATTGGTATATATATGTTGTTAGGCAACATCTCAACTATATAACATATGTCATTTTTATATATATTATATTGTTGTGCATTCTTCCTAACTACTGTATATTTAAGGCTATATCTCCGAAACTTCTGAATATATTTTAATGAAATAAAGCTCAAATTGAAGAGCTGTACCCTCTTCATATTCTGACTGCAAGCAGCGCCCCCTACTGTAGAAGGAAAGTTATCTTGTGCATATCATGTTTGGTACTGTTTTATTCATTTTACACTATATAAACGATTTTATTCCATGATATGTCTCATTGCCTCATAACAATATGGCTGACCAATGACAACCGAGGAATAAGGACATGTACCGTTCAGAACTACATACAGCGCATTCGCTAATTGGCGCACTTTCTTCATTTTTTGAAAAACAAATAAAATTTTTATACTATGGGTTTGAATTTTGCATCACCCTGTATATGTTTTCCATACAACAACCAAATATACTACCTAAGAATTGTAAACATGATAAAATGGTAAGAAAATCTACACATTACAACAAAAAATTTTAAAAAATGAAGATAGTACCTGTTGTTATACATGAAGCAATATAACCCTTGCAGTCTTGATGAGACCACGTGACACTCATCCTAAGTAGAAAAAGTATGTCTTCAAACACGAATTTCTTCACTTTTCTTCTAAACTCAACTAATTGGTATATATATGTTGTTAGGCAACATCTCAACAATATAACATATGTCATTTTTATATATATTATATTGTTGTGCATTCTTCCTAACTACTGTATATTTAAGGCTATATCTCCGAAACTTCTGAATATATTTTAATGAAATAAAGCTCAAATTGAAGAGCTGTACCCTCTTGATATTCTGACTGCAAGCAGCGCCCCCTACTGTAGAAGGAAAGTTATCTTGTGCATATCATGTTTGGTACTGTTTTATTCATTTTACACTATATAAACGATTTTATTCCATGATATGTCTCATTGCCTCATAACAATATGGCTGACCAATGACAACCGAGGAATAAGGACATGTACCGTTCAGAACTACATACAGCGCATTCGCTAATTGGCGCACTTTCTTCATTTTTTGAAAAACAAATAAAATTTTTATACTATGGGTTTGAATTTTGCATCACCCTGTATATGTTTTCCATACAACAACCAAATATACTACCTAAGAATTGCAAACATGATAAAATGGTAAGAAAATCTACACATTACAACAAAAAATTTTAAAAAATGAAGATAGTACCTGTTGTTATACATGAAGCAATATAACCCTTGCAGTCTTGATGAGACCACGTGACACTCATCCTAAGTAGAAAAAGTATGTCTTCAAACACGAATTTCTTCACTTTTCTTCTAAACTCAACTAATTGGTATATATATGTTGTTAGGCAACATCTCAACAATATAACATATGTCATTTTTATATATATTATATTGTTGTGCATTCTTCCTAACTACTGTATATTTAAGGCTATATCTCCGAAACTTCTGAATATATTTTAATGAAATAAAGCTCAAATTGAAGAGCTGTACCCTCTTCATATTCTGACTGCAAGCAGCGCCCCCTACTGTAGAAGGAAAGTTATCTTGTGCATATCATGTTTGGTACTGTTTTATTCATTTTACACTATATAAACGATTTTATTCCATGATATGTCTCATTGCCTCATAACAATATGGCTGACCAATGACAACCGAGGAATAAGGACATGTACCGTTCAGAACTACATACAGCGCATTCGCTAATTGGCGCACTTTCTTCATTTTTTGAAAAACAAATAAAATTTTTATACTATGGGTTTGAATTTTGCATCACCCTGTATATGTTTTCCATACAACAACCAAATATACTACCTAAGAATTGTAAACATGATAAAATGGTAAGAAAATCTACACATTACAACAAAAAATTTTAAAAAATGAAGATAGTACCTGTTGTTATACATGAAGCAATATAACCCTTGCAGTCTTGATGAGACCACGTGACACTCATCCTAAGTAGAAAAAGTATGTCTTCAAACACGAATTTCTTCACTTTTCTTCTAAACTCAACTAATTGGTATATATATGTTGTTAGGCAACATCTCAACAATATAACATATGTCATTTTTATATATATTATATTGTTGTGCATTCTTCCTAACTACTGTATATTTAAGGCTATATCTCCGAAACTTCTGAATATATTTTAATGAAATAAAGCTCAAATTGAAGAGCTGTACCCTCTTGATATTCTGACTGCAAGCAGCGCCCCTACTGTAGAAGGAAAGTTATCTTGTGCATATCATGTTTGGTACTGTTTTATTCATTTTACACTATATAAACGATTTTATTCCATGATATGTCTCATTGCCTCATAACAATATGGCTGACCAATGACAACCGAGGAATAAGGACATGTACCGTTCAGAACTACATACAGCGCATTCGCTAATTGGCGCACTTTCTTCATTTTTTGAAAAACAAATAAAATTTTTATACTATGGGTTTGAATTTTGCATCACCCTGTATATGTTTTCCATACAACAACCAAATATACTACCTAAGAATTGCAAACATGATAAAATGGTAAGAAAATCTACACATTACAACAAAAAATTTTAAAAAATGAAGATAGTACCTGTTGTTATACATGAAGCAATATAACCCTTGCAGTCTTGATGAGACCACGTGACACTCATCCTAAGTAGAAAAAGTATGTCTTCAAACACGAATTTCTTCACTTTTCTTCTAAACTCAACTAATTGGTATATATATGTTGTTAGGCAACATCTCAACAATATAACATATGTCATTTTTATATATATTATATTGTTGTGCATTCTTCCTAACTACTGTATATTTAAGGCTATATCTCCGAAACTTCTGAATATATTTTAATGAAATAAAGCTCAAATTGAAGAGCTGTACCCTCTTGATATTCTGACTGCAAGCAGCGCCCCCTACTGTAGAAGGAAAGTTATCTTGTGCATATCATGTTTGGTACTGTTTTATTCATTTTACACTATATAAACGATTTTATTCCATGATATGTCTCATTGCCTCATAACAATATGGCTGACCAATGACAACCGAGGAATAAGGACATGTACCGTTCAGAACTACATACAGCGCATTCGCTAATTGGCGCACTTTCTTCATTTTTTGAAAAACAAATAAAATTTTTATACTATGGGTTTGAATTTTGCATCACCCTGTATATGTTTTCCATACAACAACCAAATATACTACCTAAGAATTGTAAACATGATAAAATGGTAAGAAAATCTACACATTACAACAAAAAATTTTAAAAAATGAAGATAGTACCTGTTGTTATACATGAAGCAATATAACCCTTGCAGTCTTGATGAGACCACGTGACACTCATCCTAAGTAGAAAAAGTATGTCTTCAAACACGAATTTCTTCACTTTTCTTCTAAACTCAACTAATTGGTATATATATGTTGTTAGGCAACATCTCAACAATATAACATATGTCATTTTTATATATATTATATTGTTGTGCATTCTTCCTAACTACTGTATATTTAAGGCTATATCTCCGAAACTTCTGAATATATTTTAATGAAATAAAGCTCAAATTGAAGAGCTGTACCCTCTTGATATTCTGACTGCAAGCAGCGCCCCCTACTGTAGAAGGAAAGTTATCTTGTGCATATCATGTTTGGTACTGTTTTATTCATTTTACACTATATAAACGATTTTATTCCATGATATGTCTCATTGCCTCATAACAATATGGCTGACCAATGACAACCGAGGAATAAGGACATGTACCGTTCAGAACTACATACAGCGCATTCGCTAATTGGCGCACTTTCTTCATTTTTTGAAAAACAAATAAAATTTTTATACTATGGGTTTGAATTTTGCATCACCCTGTATATGTTTTCCATACAACAACCAAATATACTACCTAAGAATTGCAAACATGATAAAATGGTAAGAAAATCTACACATTACAACAAAAAATTTTAAAAAATGAAGATAGTACCTGTTGTTATACATGAAGCAATATAACCCTTGCAGTCTTGATGAGACCACGTGACACTCATCCTAAGTAGAAAAAGTATGTCTTCAAACACGAATTTCTTCACTTTTCTTCTAAACTCAACTAATTGGTATATATATGTTGTTAGGCAACATCTCAACAATATAACATATGTCATTTTTATATATATTATATTGTTGTGCATTCTTCCTAACTACTGTATATTTAAGGCTATATCTCCGAAACTTCTGAATATATTTTAATGAAATCAAGCTCAAATTGAAGAGCTGTACCCTCTTCATATTCTGACTGCAAGCAGCGCCCCCTACTGTAGAAGGAAAGTTATCTTGTGCATATCATGTTTGGTACTGTTTTATTCATTTTACACTATATAAACGATTTTATTCCATGATATGTCTCATTGCCTCATAACAATATGGCTGACCAATGACAACCGAGGAATAAGGACATGTACCGTTCAGAACTACATACAGCGCATTCGCTAATTGGCGCACTTTCTTCATTTTTTGAAAAACAAATAAAATTTTTATACTATGGGTTTGAATTTTGCATCACCCTGTATATGTTTTCCATACAACAACCAAATATACTACCTAAGAATTGTAAACATGATAAAATGGTAAGAAAATCTACACATTACAACAAAAAATTTTAAAAAATGAAGATAGTACCTGTTGTTATACATGAAGCAATATAACCCTTGCAGTCTTGATGAGACCACGTGACACTCATCCTAAGTAGAAAAAGTATGTCTTCAAACACGAATTTCTTCACTTTTCTTCTAAACTCAACTAATTGGTATATATATGTTGTTAGGCAACATCTCAACAATATAACATATGTCATTTTTATATATATTATATTGTTGTGCATTCTTCCTAACTACTGTATATTTAAGGCTATATCTCCGAAACTTCTGAATATATTTTAATGAAATAAAGCTCAAATTGAAGAGCTGTACCCTCTTGATATTCTGACTGCAAGCAGCGCCCCTACTGTAGAAGGAAAGTTATCTTGTGCATATCATGTTTGGTACTGTTTTATTCATTTTACACTATATAAACGATTTTATTCCATGATATGTCTCATTGCCTCATAACAATATGGCTGACCAATGACAACCGAGGAATAAGGACATGTACCGTTCAGAACTACATACAGCGCATTCGCTAATTGGCGCACTTTCTTCATTTTTTGAAAAACAAATAAAATTTTTATACTATGGGTTTGAATTTTGCATCACCCTGTATATGTTTTCCATACAACAACCAAATATACTACCTAAGAGTTGCAAACATGATAAAATGGTAAGAAAATCTACACATTACAACAAAAAATTTTAAAAAATGAAGATAGTACCTGTTGTTATACATGAAGCAATATAACCCTTGCAGTCTTGATGAGACCACGTGACACTCATCCTAAGTAGAAAAAGTATGTCTTCAAACACGAATTTCTTCACTTTTCTTCTAAACTCAACTAATTGGTATATATATGTTGTTAGGCAACATCTCAACAATATAACATATGTCATTTTTATATATATTATATTGTTGTGCATTCTTCCTAACTACTGTATATTTAAGGCTATATCTCCGAAACTTCTGAATATATTTTAATGAAATAAAGCTCAAATTGAAGAGCTGTACCCTCTTCATATTCTGACTGCAAGCAGCGCCCCCTACTGTAGAAGGAAAGTTATCTTGTGCATATCATGTTTGGTACTGTTTTATTCATTTTACACTATATAAACGATTTTATTCCATGATATGTCTCATTGCCTCATAACAATATGGCTGACCAATGACAACCGAGGAATAAGGACATGTACCGTTCAGAACTACATACAGCGCATTCGCTAATTGGCGCACTTTCTTCATTTTTTGAAAAACAAATAAAATTTTTATACTATGGGTTTGAATTTTGCATCACCCTGTATATGTTTTCCATACAACAACCAAATATACTACCTAAGAATTGTAAACATGATAAAATGGTAAGAAAATCTACACATTACAACAAAAAATTTTAAAAAATGAAGATAGTACCTGTTGTTATACATGAAGCAATATAACCCTTGCAGTCTTGATGAGACCACGTGACACTCATCCTAAGTAGAAAAAGTATGTCTTCAAACACGAATTTCTTCACTTTTCTTCTAAACTCAACTAATTGGTATATATATGTTGTTAGGCAACATCTCAACAATATAACATATGTCATTTTTATATATATTATATTGTTGTGCATTCTTCCTAACTACTGTATATTTAAGGCTATATCTCCGAAACTTCTGAATATATTTTAATGAAATAATGCTCAAATTGAAGAGCTGTACCCTCTTGATATTCTGACTGCAAGCAGCGCCCCCTACTGTAGAAGGAAAGTTATCTTGTGCATATCATGTTTGGTACTGTTTTATTCATTTTACACTATATAAACGATTTTATTCCATGATATGTCTCATTGCCTCATAACAATATGGCTGACCAATGACAACCGAGGAATAAGGACATGTACCGTTCAGAACTACATACAGCGCATTCGCTAATTGGCGCACTTTCTTCATTTTTTGAAAAACAAATAAAATTTTTATACTATGGGTTTGAATTTTGCATCACCCTGTATATGTTTTCCATACAACAACCAAATATACTACCTAAGAATTGCAAACATGATAAAATGGTAAGAAAATCTACACATTACAACAAAAAATTTTAAAAAATGAAGATAGTACCTGTTGTTATACATGAAGCAATATAACCCTTGCAGTCTTGATGAGACCACGTGACACTCATCCTAAGTAGAAAAAGTATGTCTTCAAACACGAATTTCTTCACTTTTCTTCTAAACTCAACTAATTGGTATATATATGTTGTTAGGCAACATCTCAACAATATAACATATGTCATTTTTATATATATTATATTGTTGTGCATTCTTCCTAACTACTGTATATTTAAGGCTATATCTCCGAAACTTCTGAATATATTTTAATGAAATAAAGCTCAAATTGAAGAGCTGTACCCTCTTCATATTCTGACTGCAAGCAGCGCCCCCTACTGTAGAAGGAAAGTTATCTTGTGCATATCATGTTTGGTACTGTTTTATTCATTTTACACTATATAAACGATTTTATTCCATGATATGTCTCATTGCCTCATAACAATATGGCTGACCAATGACAACCGAGGAATAAGGACATGTACCGTTCAGAACTACATACAGCGCATTCGCTAATTGGCGCACTTTCTTCATTTTTTGAAAAACAAATAAAATTTTTATACTATGGGTTTGAATTTTGCATCACCCTGTATATGTTTTCCATACAACAACCAAATATACTACCTAAGAATTGTAAACATGATAAAATGGTAAGAAAATCTACACATTACAACAAAAAATTTTAAAAAATGAAGATAGTACCTGTTGTTATACATGAAGCAATATAACCCTTGCAGTCTTGATGAGACCACGTGACACTCATCCTAAGTAGAAAAAGTATGTCTTCAAACACGAATTTCTTCACTTTTCTTCTAAACTCAACTAATTGGTATATATATGTTGTTAGGCAACATCTCAACAATATAACATATGTCATTTTTATATATATTATATTGTTGTGCATTCTTCCTAACTACTGTATATTTAAGGCTATATCTCCGAAACTTCTGAATATATTTTAATGAAATAAAGCTCAAATTGAAGAGCTGTACCCTCTTGATATTCTGACTGCAAGCAGCGCCCCCTACTGTAGAAGGAAAGTTATCTTGTGCATATCATGTTTGGTACTGTTTTATTCATTTTACACTATATAAACGATTTTATTCCATGATATGTCTCATTGCCTCATAACAATATGGCTGACCAATGACAACCGAGGAATAAGGACATGTACCGTTCAGAACTACATACAGCGCATTCGCTAATTGGCGCACTTTCTTCATTTTTTGAAAAACAAATAAAATTTTTATACTATGGGTTTGAATTTTGCATCACCCTGTATATGTTTTCCATACAACAACCAAATATACTACCTAAGAATTGCAAACATGATAAAATGGTAAGAAAATCTACACATTACAACAAAAAATTTTAAAAAATGAAGATAGTACCTGTTGTTATACATGAAGCAATATAACCCTTGCAGTCTTGATGAGACCACGTGACACTCATCCTAAGTAGAAAAAGTATGTCTTCAAACACGAATTTCTTCACTTTTCTTCTAAACTCAACTAATTGGTATATATATGTTGTTAGGCAACATCTCAACAATATAACATATGTCATTTTTATATATATTATATTGTTGTGCATTCTTCCTAACTACTGTATATTTAAGGCTATATCTCCGAAACTTCTGAATATATTTTAATGAAATCAAGCTCAAATTGAAGAGCTGTACCCTCTTCATATTCTGACTGCAAGCAGCGCCCCCTACTGTAGAAGGAAAGTTATCTTGTGCATATCATGTTTGGTACTGTTTTATTCATTTTACACTATATAAACGATTTTATTCCATGATATGTCTCATTGCCTCATAACAATATGGCTGACCAATGACAACCGAGGAATAAGGACATGTACCGTTCAGAACTACATACAGCGCATTCGCTAATTGGCGCACTTTCTTCATTTTTTGAAAAACAAATAAAATTTTTATACTATGGGTTTGAATTTTGCATCACCCTGTATATGTTTTCCATACAACAACCAAATATACTACCTAAGAATTGTAAACATGATAAAATGGTAAGAAAATCTACACATTACAACAAAAAATTTTAAAAAATGAAGATAGTACCTGTTGTTATACATGAAGCAATATAACCCTTGCAGTCTTGATGAGACCACGTGACACTCATCCTAAGTAGAAAAAGTATGTCTTCAAACACGAATTTCTTCACTTTTCTTCTAAACTCAACTAATTGGTATATATATGTTGTTAGGCAACATCTCAACAATATAACATATGTCATTTTTATATATATTATATTGTTGTGCATTCTTCCTAACTACTGTATATTTAAGGCTATATCTCCGAAACTTCTGAATATATTTTAATGAAATAAAGCTCAAATTGAAGAGCTGTACCCTCTTGATATTCTGACTGCAAGCAGCGCCCCTACTGTAGAAGGAAAGTTATCTTGTGCATATCATGTTTGGTACTGTTTTATTCATTTTACACTATATAAACGATTTTATTCCATGATATGTCTCATTGCCTCATAACAATATGGCTGACCAATGACAACCGAGGAATAAGGACATGTACCGTTCAGAACTACATACAGCGCATTCGCTAATTGGCGCACTTTCTTCATTTTTTGAAAAACAAATAAAATTTTTATACTATGGGTTTGAATTTTGCATCACCCTGTATATGTTTTCCATACAACAACCAAATATACTACCTAAGAGTTGCAAACATGATAAAATGGTAAGAAAATCTACACATTACAACAAAAAATTTTAAAAAATGAAGATAGTACCTGTTGTTATACATGAAGCAATATAACCCTTGCAGTCTTGATGAGACCACGTGACACTCATCCTAAGTAGAAAAAGTATGTCTTCAAACACGAATTTCTTCACTTTTCTTCTAAACTCAACTAATTGGTATATATATGTTGTTAGGCAACATCTCAACAATATAACATATGTCATTTTTATATATATTATATTGTTGTGCATTCTTCCTAACTACTGTATATTTAAGGCTATATCTCCGAAACTTCTGAATATATTTTAATGAAATAAAGCTCAAATTGAAGAGCTGTACCCTCTTGATATTCTGACTGCAAGCAGCGCCCCTACTGTAGAAGGAAAGTTATCTTGTGCATATCATGTTTGGTACTGTTTTATTCATTTTACACTATATAAACGATTTTATTCCATGATATGTCTCATTGCCTCATAACAATATGGCTGACCAATGACAACCGAGGAATAAGGACATGTACCGTTCAGAACTACATACAGCGCATTCGCTAATTGGCGCACTTTCTTCATTTTTTGAAAAACAAATAAAATTTTTATACTATGGGTTTGAATTTTGCATCACCCTGTATATGTTTTCCATACAACAACCAAATATACTACCTAAGAATTGCAAACATGATAAAATGGTAAGAAAATCTACACATTACAACAAAAAATTTTAAAAAATGAAGATAGTACCTGTTGTTATACATGAAGCAATATAACCCTTGCAGTCTTGATGAGACCACGTGACACTCATCCTAAGTAGAAAAAGTATGTCTTCAAACACGAATTTCTTCACTTTTCTTCTAAACTCAACTAATTGGTATATATATGTTGTTAGGCAACATCTCAACAATATAACATATGTCATTTTTATATATATTATATTGTTGTGCATTCTTCCTAACTACTGTATATTTAAGGCTATATCTCCGAAACTTCTGAATATATTTTAATGAAATAAAGCTCAAATTGAAGAGCTGTACCCTCTTCATATTCTGACTGCAAGCAGCGCCCCCTACTGTAGAAGGAAAGTTATCTTGTGCATATCATGTTTGGTACTGTTTTATTCATTTTACACTATATAAACGATTTTATTCCATGATATGTCTCATTGCCTCATAACAATATGGCTGACCAATGACAACCGAGGAATAAGGACATGTACCGTTCAGAACTACATACAGCGCATTCGCTAATTGGCGCACTTTCTTCATTTTTTGAAAAACAAATAAAATTTTTATACTATGGGTTTGAATTTTGCATCACCCTGTATATGTTTTCCATACAACAACCAAATATACTACCTAAGAATTGTAAACATGATAAAATGGTAAGAAAATCTACACATTACAACAAAAAATTTTAAAAAATGAAGATAGTACCTGTTGTTATACATGAAGCAATATAACCCTTGCAGTCTTGATGAGACCACGTGACACTCATCCTAAGTAGAAAAAGTATGTCTTCAAACACGAATTTCTTCACTTTTCTTCTAAACTCAACTAATTGGTATATATATGTTGTTAGGCAACATCTCAACAATATAACATATGTCATTTTTATATATATTATATTGTTGTGCATTCTTCCTAACTACTGTATATTTAAGGCTATATCTCCGAAACTTCTGAATATATTTTAATGAAATAAAGCTCAAATTGAAGAGCTGTACCCTCTTCATATTCTGACTGCAAGCAGCGCCCCCTACTGTAGAAGGAAAGTTATCTTGTGCATATCATGTTTGGTACTGTTTTATTCATTTTACACTATATAAACGATTTTATTCCATGATATGTCTCATTGCCTCATAACAATATGGCTGACCAATGACAACCGAGGAATAAGGACATGTACCGTTCAGAACTACATACAGCGCATTCGCTAATTGGCGCACTTTCTTCATTTTTTGAAAAACAAATA
Source organism: Thermobia domestica (assembly GCF_964235325.1). Taxonomy (NCBI): domain Eukaryota; kingdom Metazoa; phylum Arthropoda; class Insecta; order Zygentoma; family Lepismatidae; genus Thermobia; species Thermobia domestica. Next base: position 5,525 of record NW_027656323.1, on the reverse strand, counting down.
AAATTTTTATACTATGGGTTTGAATTTTGCATCACCCTGTATATGTTTTCCATACAACAACCAAATATACTACCTAAGAATTGCAAACATGATAAAATGGTAAGAAAATCTACACATTACAACAAAAAATTTTAAAAAATGAAGATAGTACCTGTTGTTATACATGAAGCAATATAACCCTTGCAGTCTTGATGAGACCACGTGACACTCATCCTAAGTAGAAAAAGTATGTCTTCAAACACGAATTTCTTCACTTTTCTTCTAAACTCAACTAATTGGTATATATATGTTGTTAGGCAACATCTCAACAATATAACATATGTCATTTTTATATATATTATATTGTTGTGCATTCTTCCTAACTACTGTATATTTAAGGCTATATCTCCGAAACTTCTGAATATATTTTAATGAAATCAAGCTCAAATTGAAGAGCTGTACCCTCTTCATATTCTGACTGCAAGCAGCGCCCCCTACTGTAGAAGGAAAGTTATCTTGTGCATATCATGTTTGGTACTGTTTTATTCATTTTACACTATATAAACGATTTTATTCCATGATATGTCTCATTGCCTCATAACAATATGGCTGACCAATGACAACCGAGGAATAAGGACATGTACCGTTCAGAACTACATACAGCGCATTCGCTAATTGGCGCACTTTCTTCATTTTTTGAAAAACAAATAAAATTTTTATACTATGGGTTTGAATTTTGCATCACCCTGTATATGTTTTCCATACAACAACCAAATATACTACCTAAGAATTGTAAACATGATAAAATGGTAAGAAAATCTACACATTACAACAAAAAATTTTAAAAAATGAAGATAGTACCTGTTGTTATACATGAAGCAATATAACCCTTGCAGTCTTGATGAGACCACGTGACACTCATCCTAAGTAGAAAAAGTATGTCTTCAAACACGAATTTCTTCACTTTTCTTCTAAACTCAACTAATTGGTATATATATGTTGTTAGGCAACATCTCAACAATATAACATATGTCATTTTTATATATATTATATTGTTGTGCATTCTTCCTAACTACTGTATATTTAAGGCTATATCTCCGAAACTTCTGAATATATTTTAATGAAATAAAGCTCAAATTGAAGAGCTGTACCCTCTTGATATTCTGACTGCAAGCAGCGCCCCTACTGTAGAAGGAAAGTTATCTTGTGCATATCATGTTTGGTACTGTTTTATTCATTTTACACTATATAAACGATTTTATTCCATGATATGTCTCATTGCCTCATAACAATATGGCTGACCAATGACAACCGAGGAATAAGGACATGTACCGTTCAGAACTACATACAGCGCATTCGCTAATTGGCGCACTTTCTTCATTTTTTGAAAAACAAATAAAATTTTTATACTATGGGTTTGAATTTTGCATCACCCTGTATATGTTTTCCATACAACAACCAAATATACTACCTAAGAGTTGCAAACATGATAAAATGGTAAGAAAATCTACACATTACAACAAAAAATTTTAAAAAATGAAGATAGTACCTGTTGTTATACATGAAGCAATATAACCCTTGCAGTCTTGATGAGACCACGTGACACTCATCCTAAGTAGAAAAAGTATGTCTTCAAACACGAATTTCTTCACTTTTCTTCTAAACTCAACTAATTGGTATATATATGTTGTTAGGCAACATCTCAACAATATAACATATGTCATTTTTATATATATTATATTGTTGTGCATTCTTCCTAACTACTGTATATTTAAGGCTATATCTCCGAAACTTCTGAATATATTTTAATGAAATAAAGCTCAAATTGAAGAGCTGTACCCTCTTCATATTCTGACTGCAAGCAGCGCCCCCTACTGTAGAAGGAAAGTTATCTTGTGCATATCATGTTTGGTACTGTTTTATTCATTTTACACTATATAAACGATTTTATTCCATGATATGTCTCATTGCCTCATAACAATATGGCTGACCAATGACAACCGAGGAATAAGGACATGTACCGTTCAGAACTACATACAGCGCATTCGCTAATTGGCGCACTTTCTTCATTTTTTGAAAAACAAATAAAATTTTTATACTATGGGTTTGAATTTTGCATCACCCTGTATATGTTTTCCATACAACAACCAAATATACTACCTAAGAATTGCAAACATGATAAAATGGTAAGAAAATCTACACATTACAACAAAAAATTTTAAAAAATGAAGATAGTACCTGTTGTTATACATGAAGCAATATAACCCTTGCAGTCTTGATGAGACCACGTGACACTCATCCTAAGTAGAAAAAGTATGTCTTCAAACACGAATTTCTTCACTTTTCTTCTAAACTCAACTAATTGGTATATATATGTTGTTAGGCAACATCTCAACTATATAACATATGTCATTTTTATATATATTATATTGTTGTGCATTCTTCCTAACTACTGTATATTTAAGGCTATATCTCCGAAACTTCTGAATATATTTTAATGAAATAAAGCTCAAATTGAAGAGCTGTACCCTCTTCATATTCTGACTGCAAGCAGCGCCCCCTACTGTAGAAGGAAAGTTATCTTGTGCATATCATGTTTGGTACTGTTTTATTCATTTTACACTATATAAACGATTTTATTCCATGATATGTCTCATTGCCTCATAACAATATGGCTGACCAATGACAACCGAGGAATAAGGACATGTACCGTTCAGAACTACATACAGCGCATTCGCTAATTGGCGCACTTTCTTCATTTTTTGAAAAACAAATAAAATTTTTATACTATGGGTTTGAATTTTGCATCACCCTGTATATGTTTTCCATACAACAACCAAATATACTACCTAAGAATTGTAAACATGATAAAATGGTAAGAAAATCTACACATTACAACAAAAAATTTTAAAAAATGAAGATAGTACCTGTTGTTATACATGAAGCAATATAACCCTTGCAGTCTTGATGAGACCACGTGACACTCATCCTAAGTAGAAAAAGTATGTCTTCAAACACGAATTTCTTCACTTTTCTTCTAAACTCAACTAATTGGTATATATATGTTGTTAGGCAACATCTCAACAATATAACATATGTCATTTTTATATATATTATATTGTTGTGCATTCTTCCTAACTACTGTATATTTAAGGCTATATCTCCGAAACTTCTGAATATATTTTAATGAAATAAAGCTCAAATTGAAGAGCTGTACCCTCTTGATATTCTGACTGCAAGCAGCGCCCCCTACTGTAGAAGGAAAGTTATCTTGTGCATATCATGTTTGGTACTGTTTTATTCATTTTACACTATATAAACGATTTTATTCCATGATATGTCTCATTGCCTCATAACAATATGGCTGACCAATGACAACCGAGGAATAAGGACATGTACCGTTCAGAACTACATACAGCGCATTCGCTAATTGGCGCACTTTCTTCATTTTTTGAAAAACAAATAAAATTTTTATACTATGGGTTTGAATTTTGCATCACCCTGTATATGTTTTCCATACAACAACCAAATATACTACCTAAGAATTGCAAACATGATAAAATGGTAAGAAAATCTACACATTACAACAAAAAATTTTAAAAAATGAAGATAGTACCTGTTGTTATACATGAAGCAATATAACCCTTGCAGTCTTGATGAGACCACGTGACACTCATCCTAAGTAGAAAAAGTATGTCTTCAAACACGAATTTCTTCACTTTTCTTCTAAACTCAACTAATTGGTATATATATGTTGTTAGGCAACATCTCAACAATATAACATATGTCATTTTTATATATATTATATTGTTGTGCATTCTTCCTAACTACTGTATATTTAAGGCTATATCTCCGAAACTTCTGAATATATTTTAATGAAATAAAGCTCAAATTGAAGAGCTGTACCCTCTTCATATTCTGACTGCAAGCAGCGCCCCCTACTGTAGAAGGAAAGTTATCTTGTGCATATCATGTTTGGTACTGTTTTATTCATTTTACACTATATAAACGATTTTATTCCATGATATGTCTCATTGCCTCATAACAATATGGCTGACCAATGACAACCGAGGAATAAGGACATGTACCGTTCAGAACTACATACAGCGCATTCGCTAATTGGCGCACTTTCTTCATTTTTTGAAAAACAAATAAAATTTTTATACTATGGGTTTGAATTTTGCATCACCCTGTATATGTTTTCCATACAACAACCAAATATACTACCTAAGAATTGTAAACATGATAAAATGGTAAGAAAATCTACACATTACAACAAAAAATTTTAAAAAATGAAGATAGTACCTGTTGTTATACATGAAGCAATATAACCCTTGCAGTCTTGATGAGACCACGTGACACTCATCCTAAGTAGAAAAAGTATGTCTTCAAACACGAATTTCTTCACTTTTCTTCTAAACTCAACTAATTGGTATATATATGTTGTTAGGCAACATCTCAACAATATAACATATGTCATTTTTATATATATTATATTGTTGTGCATTCTTCCTAACTACTGTATATTTAAGGCTATATCTCCGAAACTTCTGAATATATTTTAATGAAATAAAGCTCAAATTGAAGAGCTGTACCCTCTTGATATTCTGACTGCAAGCAGCGCCCCTACTGTAGAAGGAAAGTTATCTTGTGCATATCATGTTTGGTACTGTTTTATTCATTTTACACTATATAAACGATTTTATTCCATGATATGTCTCATTGCCTCATAACAATATGGCTGACCAATGACAACCGAGGAATAAGGACATGTACCGTTCAGAACTACATACAGCGCATTCGCTAATTGGCGCACTTTCTTCATTTTTTGAAAAACAAATAAAATTTTTATACTATGGGTTTGAATTTTGCATCACCCTGTATATGTTTTCCATACAACAACCAAATATACTACCTAAGAATTGCAAACATGATAAAATGGTAAGAAAATCTACACATTACAACAAAAAATTTTAAAAAATGAAGATAGTACCTGTTGTTATACATGAAGCAATATAACCCTTGCAGTCTTGATGAGACCACGTGACACTCATCCTAAGTAGAAAAAGTATGTCTTCAAACACGAATTTCTTCACTTTTCTTCTAAACTCAACTAATTGGTATATATATGTTGTTAGGCAACATCTCAACAATATAACATATGTCATTTTTATATATATTATATTGTTGTGCATTCTTCCTAACTACTGTATATTTAAGGCTATATCTCCGAAACTTCTGAATATATTTTAATGAAATAAAGCTCAAATTGAAGAGCTGTACCCTCTTGATATTCTGACTGCAAGCAGCGCCCCCTACTGTAGAAGGAAAGTTATCTTGTGCATATCATGTTTGGTACTGTTTTATTCATTTTACACTATATAAACGATTTTATTCCATGATATGTCTCATTGCCTCATAACAATATGGCTGACCAATGACAACCGAGGAATAAGGACATGTACCGTTCAGAACTACATACAGCGCATTCGCTAATTGGCGCACTTTCTTCATTTTTTGAAAAACAAATAAAATTTTTATACTAT